>NW_020799142.1:7378266-7409063 GCF_003259725.1 Athene cunicularia | reverse complement strand
AAAAAAAAAAAAAAAAAAAAAAAAAAAAAAAAAAAAAAAAGAAGGAAGAATCCCAAATGCTTTTTTTCTTTTTAAATTATCTAAAAAGAGAGAGGAAGGATTCTAAAAAAGGAAGTGTTAAAAAATTCAATATTACTTTAACAATTTCCTAGAAAAAAGTATTTGTAATGGACATACTACTCTTCTGAAAATCACCACTCCTCTCACTAGGTTTCTTCTATAATTGCAGCACATATATAGTAATAGAAGCCCCCTGATGAGATACATGTGTTGCAGAATATACAGGAAGCTTCCAAAAAGAGAATGAAATGTCTAATCTGCTGAATGGACCATGCAAGATAAATCTGCTATATTTTTGCTGCCAAGGTTACTCGTAATCTCTTTTTCTAAGAGCTATATGAGTCTTTCTGTTCCAAACCCTCTCCTACTTCCCTTCTGTTCCCTGTCACAGATCAAAAAATCATTAGCTCTTTATATTTTGGTGTGACTATGTTGTTTTATTGTCACATGTAGATCTATAGTCAAATACAGTTAGATTGTCTGATGAAGCAAGTTTACTCCGTGGTTCAGAAACACAGAAAATCCTTGGTTTGACATGCAAATGCACATGCACATCTGAATAAGTGCAGCTTTTATCTGTGCATGGAGTACTTGTATGTCCACCCAAAATTATCTTTTTGTTTATCCTCAGCAGTAACTTCCCTCCATTTTTAATCCATGCCCTAAATTATAAGACCATCCTTCTATTCAGAGAGATAAATAAATGATGAGATGTCTTACAGTATCACGCCTTTTCACATCGACATTAAACTCCCAGATGCATCATTCACTTTGTGATCTTTCAATTTGCATTATACTAATTCACTGTTCCTCTCAGAAAGGTTCTAACTAAAGCCACCTACTGCGGAGTATGTGAGCAATGATAAATTTAGAGAGAGAGGAATGGAAATTTACTACTGAAATAGTCAAATGAAGTCTACAGAAAAGCAATTAATTCTAAAATAAAATATAGTAAGTGTATTTTAATTGTGAAAACATACCTGAAACTGCATAGCTCTGATTTCACAAATGTTACATACTCTTGTACTTGGCTTTCTTCTACAAAAATGTTTGTTTATTACAGAAAAAAAAAAATCAAACCCCAAAATGCCAGCAGACAGTCTTGTTGCATCAGAATAATTTTTCAAGTAGCTTTATTTATAATTCTTACCCTCAGATGTACCTGCTCTTTCAGGGGATATAAAAAATTAAGATTTACCTCCCTGAATATAGTCTGTGCCAGTCAGAATATGATGGCTGGAAGATATTATTTCAATATTAATTTACATTTTGCCAGACATTAGGGACTTAAAAACATTCAAGTATACACATTTTTTACTTACATTGCCTTTGTGGACTTATTATGTAGATTGCATTCTCATTAGTAATATGAAATTTTATAACTGAAAGAAGTATAACTAAGATTCAAACTGTACTGTCTTCAGTTACAGATAATTCATGATGACTAACTGGAAGGCATTATTACTATATGAACTTATATATTGTATTTAGCTTTTGAAATGTAATTGTCAGAGTCCTGTACTACTCACTCCTGTGAATTACCCACCCGTGTGAAAATGGAGAGCAATATAATCTGAGTTTTGGTGTAATTTTCATGCGAAGGCATATCTGATTCTAACACATAAAAGAGATACACAACAGTGTGATGATTAGAACAAAACTTTTTGGTTTAAGAACAGGTAAAATCCAAGGTGCGGAACACACCACAGCAGAAACACATAGGGAAAAGTAACAGTCTTTCTTGGAAAAAAAAAAAAAGTACCTTTAGTTGGTCCAGAAACAGAACAGAAAGGTCATTTTTCTTTTGAGGTTAGCAAAAAAAACCCCATAAAATTGAAAAGTGCTGAATGGAGTCCAAACTTCAGATGGAAAAACAATTTTTCACCAGCTAACTGTTCCATAATGCTTAGCTGTTTGTTTTTCCTGCATAAAAATGACACAAATTACTCTGGGTTTTTTAATGAGTGGTGAACCATCTGCATTCATGGTTGTACATGGTATGTGAATTGGTGGTTGTTATGGAAGAGTTGGTATCTGATAATCTCATACTCTAATCTACTATGCGATAACTTCTCCATATGTCTGTACCCTAATGTAGTCTCTGCTAAATATTTTCATAGTCCTTAATGGTCAACCGCTAAATACATTACCACTTGCTGTTCCCTCATTTGTCCTGTAGACCTCAGAATGAAAAAGGATGTCTGTTTTCATGTTACTGCTGGAAAAATATGTCACTGAAATATATTAAATATATGGCTATATGGAAGCATCATAAGAGAAAGAATAGGGTCATCTCTTGTATTCTAAAGCTACGTGCTGGAATAAAGTATGCTTACAAATTTCACTACTGCTGAGGACTTCAGTGGTTGTACTATAAGTCTTTCTTTTCCTTCAAGTCCTCTTAAATTGTCAGCATATAATTTATTTTACTATACTTTACTATATTTTTATAGTAAATAATATATACTGTAGTAAGTTTTGAAATTTAAAAATAAAGATATGGATTTGTGATAATTTAACAACAGAGATTATATACTATTAAAATGCTTCAGGTGAAATTTTGGTATGGTTACTGTCAGCAATATAACTTCTATGTACAAAAATGACACCACATGTTTTTAAATAAAACCATTTTGTAAAAAATCTATTATTTTCTAAGAAATAAAAAGATTGGAAATTTTCTCAGAATAGGGTACAATGTTTTTTCTTAAAAATGTGCATTTTAAACAATCAGGTCTACAAAAAGAAGAACAACATTTCTTGGTACAACAATTATATTAATGTATAAGTCACAGCCACCCTGACGTATTGTTTCAGTCTGATTAGAAAGCACCTTCCATTATTGTGCTCTGTTAGTTTTAATAACTCACAGAATGTAACTGAACCTGTCCTTGGTGGCTAAAGTAAAATTAAAAGGCTTAGAGTCTTTACTTATATATATTTTCATGTATCAATTTCAATGCCTCACAAACTTACACATTACATAGAGCAAATATTGATATCACTGTTCTGCCTGCACACTCTGGAAAGGTCTAGACTGTAGTTTTAATATAGAGTACAAACATTTTGTGTGAATACTATTTTGCAGAATTGAGGCAAAGATTTCTAAATAACCTTTGAGTGTAAAAGCTTGATTCTCCACAAAAATCTCAGCTTCACCTATGTAAACAGTAGCACATGTGTTTATACTGCATTTTGAAGGTCCTTATTTTACTTTGAAATGAAGTTCATCACATCTTCCTTCCCTGTTCCCATGAGGGAATGAAGGTCCATAGTCCAAACTGAAAATTTACCTTGTATTTCACACTTCTGTTGCATACAATAAACAATTATCTATTATATGAGTTAGTTTTGCAGGATTATCTACCTATATTTAATTTTAGTGTGGACCAACACAAGCACAGGAAATGTATGTTGACTGAAGAGTATGGATGCAGCTCACCTGTATTATGAAGTGCCTCTCACCTATGAAGCTTTACATAAACCACAGTTCTTTAGAATTGAGAAAAACTTGTTTACTTTCTATTGTTTTCTGCGGTTTTTCTGTGAGGAAAATTCTGGATACAGCTGTACTTAATAGGAAAATTAAGTAAGGGCAAGGATTCTGAGTCTGTGAGTATGCATCTTCATTATTGGCTTTATAATGGCAAAGTATTAGAAACATTAAAAGTCTTCTTTTTGTATTTTTGGATTTCCACTCTTATTGTGTTGAAATTAATAAAAGATCACCAGCTTCAGAATTAAACCAGATGTATAAGAAAAATTTACATTATTTTATTATCCAACATGGAATTAATTCAGTTCCCCCCAAGGAATATATTGTTTTTAATACAAGTGAATCCCCATAATCCCTGTCCTGCAACCCTTTCAAATGTAAGTAACAAGTGTAGAGTGATTACACCATCAAACATGATTGTTATTGTAAACTAGACTTTGTTATAATCTGAGAGTTTTTTTGAAAAACTGCTTCAAGCACTATAAACCCTAGACATCATGTTAAATATGAGCTTATCACCTCCCTGCATTAGAAATTCTTAAATTTTCACAGCATAGTTTGTGACATGTAAAGTCTTTTAATACATAATTCGATTCCAAGAATCTCATGATTTCATGGGTTTTATATTCCACTTAAAATACCTGATTACATTAAAATTGTGGTACATCAACAGCAAGAGTTAGAACAGAAAAGTGGACTTTAAAACACTTTCCCTTTTATATTCCTTGTATAATGTTGGTTAACTTCTTCTTTTTCAGAACAGAAATTTATGGGTTACATTCCAGCCTAGTCACTAGAAATCTGAGCATCTATTTTTCAAGGGTAGAGGTAAAACAACACTAGAAATGTCCGAAATAGATCCAATGTGATACTTAAAAAAAAAAACCAAAAACAAAAAAACACCAAACCAAAACATCTGGCTCATTAATCAATTCAAGAAGACATATAATAATTTAATTTGCAGTCAGAAGCAATTTGTATCAGCTTGTGAGTCTTTTATTATGATAGAATTTTAAATGGTCTGTCCAAATGCTTGTGAATCCTACAAATTATCTGTCATCTGTAGTCATTCTCCTTAAAAAGATGGTATTTATCTGTACAGCAGAAATAATTCATTTTTTTAACATCACAATAGTTATAGCCAAAAATGGTTAAAAGGTTTCTACTGCTATGAAGGGGTGAAAGAAACAGCTACATTCATTATTAATCCACTGGCAATTATTTTAACTTAGCACAAAACCAGTGGCTCCTGGCTTTGAGCACCCACTGATGAGACACTGCAGCATGGGGCCCTGCAGAGCAGCAAGCTGACACCAGCTAGCGCTTAACAGTGTCAAGAATCACATGGCACAAGGACAAGATACCAATTTGTTTTTGTGCAAAATAGACTGATTCACTGTACCTTAGGAACATTTCAGTCCGAGTTTCCCACTGTCTCATAGGGACAAGACACTACAGTTCATATGTTCTTATCTAAAGCTGATAATCAGCCAGTACTACAAAGCAGGATTGGTTGTACTTTGACTGTGTGCTAGCCAGGATCTGTTACAGGGATGAGTAACCAATAATCAAGAGACATGAAAAGATTATGTCCTGACTCTGGCTAGCATGAATGTTCAGGATTGTCAGGCATCAAATATTCATTCCTGGTGATAAGAAAACTTTACCCATCTAGACAAAATAATACATATTGGAATTTGTCTCTACTGGCTTCCATCCCCACCTTCTTTCTTGTTCTAATGAAATTGAAAAGGAAGCTTGCTCACAATGGAGATGCAACTTTAGGGTGTTCCTATAGGACATTACAAAGAACTTTCAGCTGCTAGGTATAGTGAAACACATCCACTCAAATCCAGAGGGCTACAGAGGAGTGACAGATTTTAGGCCTCCACATGAATGCCACTGTGGTAATGCTTCACACCATGTATGGAGCTGGAGTTAGGAGATCAGAAACAGCCTGGAAAAAATACAGACAAAGGTGCTGGCAGATGAAAGAAGAAAATGAGAATCGTGTCCTCACCTGAGACTCAGTTGGGAAGTAGAGACTGTATGAGCTTAGGTGGAGTTGCTCCCAAAGGTTTTCACAGTGATCTGATTTACAGAGACTTTGTAAAGTGGTACTTGATCGGCTCTTCGCCTGAACACCTTCTAAGCCCAAATTTAAGAATCTGTTGGGGGCACCAGTATGTTGAGATCCAAGAACGGTAAAACTATGATCCAAGCTGCCTGTGCTCAGCCCGGTTTGGGGAGCAGAGATGTGTCCCAGTATATTCTATGAGATATCTGAGCGTTAAAGCTGTCAGGACATTAGTTTTTCTGGGAGATGCATATTAGCTTATGGAAGAAAATATTTTTTTATCTTATTCATAATATCACAAATAATTGATTTGTTATGACTCAAGGGAACTATTTTAAAATCTCTGCCAATTTAGAAGCTTATTTTTAGATTCAAATCTATTGTGTTTGAACACTGAATTTGTAAGGTTAAGAACTGCAGGGAAAGGAGGTAGGACTGAATGACTGAGAGTTCTTCATTCTTCAATGGAGATTGTAGTGTTTCCCAGCAGAGATACAGTATAGAACTGGTACTGAGCACCAGATATATGAATGTACGCATATCTCATTAAAAATGTATCTGCATCCTACCAATTAATTCATCCTGTGTTTTCACTGGTGTCTGGGTAAAACAGAATTATTAAATGTGACATTATTTAAATGTAAAGACTTGGCAGTTTTAAACTAAAGGATTTGCATTATCTACCAGGAGGAATACTTTAGTGACTGTAAAGTATCTGTCATTATACATGTTATTGAGAAAGTTTAACTCCTTGCAGATTATAACAATGTAAATATTAAATTCAGAGACATCTCTGAAGAAGAAGCATGATGGACAGAAGAAAAAAAAGGATGTAATTTTTTTTTTTTTTCATAAGGGCCGAAAGCAAAAGTCTCAGTTTATAGAAAATATGCACGCTCACAGCAAATATGATAAAATATATCTAAATAAAAATAAAGGTTGCCTTTGCAAAGTGACAAAGTATCACATACCTAAAATAACAAGTTACATGGTCCATGCTTTTAGCAATAATATAATGTACATTTAATGAGTATCATTTTTCTAACACTCAGGATTTTTAATTGCATTCTCTTATGGTTCATTAATAAAATGGAATATCTTCAGACTACTCAGAAAACTTTTTTTTTTTTTTTTTTTTTTTTTACCTGTTAAAAGTGGGAAAAAGACACCAACTGTGGGGCATAAGCATACTATGATTTTCTAGAAGAATCTTTTACACACCTTTTGTATGGTAAGGCTCTATTCATTAATATTTAAACATATTTAATATAATGATTTTACACTTTCCTTAGAGGATCAAATTGCCAGTAGACATTCAGATAACATCTTTTTATCAGTGCTAGAAAACCTTAGCATTTTATGGGTCATATTTTCCTACTGTGACCATTTATTTCTCATTAGCAAACTTCAGAAAGATCTTACATGATTATTCTAAGAACAGTTAGATCATTTCAGGTTTTGTTTACAATTTCATACACTCTTTTTTTTCTACCTTTTGGAGTAAGACTACCTCTGGTAACCCTGAAAACTCTTTTCAGAATGAATTTGTGGAAAAGAAGCAACAAATCCTTCCTTCTTAAAAGATTTTCCATGCATCTCAAACCAGTCCGAAGGAAAGTTTGAATATTAATTAAGTCAAACATAGGGTAGGTTTTTTTCTTGGCAGTTGTTTTTTGGTTGGGGTTTTTGTGGTAGGAATGGTACATACGATCATTTTTATTTGGAAGGAAACTACACCAATATGCAGGCTGCATTCTGTTATACATTTAATCAGATAAAAGCTCTAAACTGAAAGCCTACAGAGCAATCCTTAGTCTCATTATGTACTATATACATAATGTTCTTAAACACATGAATTGGAGAATAAGAAGTTCATACTTTATGTACTCAGTTAATTGCACAAAAGTCAGAGGAGACAGATACTCCATGGTATATATTCAGTAATATATAAATTTAAGTTAAATCAAACATTTCAGATTAATGACTCCTATCATTTCACAAAACGAACTGTGGCCTGCCATGACTCTACAATCTGTCTGTTGGGTGAAAATAAACCCTCTCTGCTAATGTTATTGATATGGTCATGCAGACAGCTGTTTTAATGAGATAGTGGACTCTGGCTTGGGAACCAGCACTCTATGTAGAATTATAAATGTAAGTAATTTTATGAGTAATAGGGAATTAAAGTATGTAAAAGAATATAAATCATTTACTTTTAGTGCATGTGAGCTGTAAAAGCAGAAGTATCAAGCTGGCATTTTTTGTTGTATCTTGATATTCATTTCACCCATATCGTTCTCTATGAGGCCTAAAAGTGTCATTAAGATGGAATCTGAACTTTCTGATTATTCAATAATTGACTTGGTGGCCAAAATGTTATATTGGTCATGAAACACAGGTAAATTGCACCATTTGTAAATGTGTAAGTATTTCTGTTAAGCAAATTGATTTAATCAGAAATTAGTAGTCTATAAAACTTTAGATTGCTTACCAAAGTAATCTCAAGATCCAAGAAAATTACACTAAATCAATCACTGTGGATTAAATCTGCTATTTACATGTAGTAAATTCTTTCTTTTTACTCAACCCGTGAATTCTCTTCTTTTGTCCCTCCCCAGTGTCACCAGAGGGGGGGAGGGGGAGGTGAAGGGCCGGCCACACACATCTGGCTGCCGCCCCAAACCACCACAAGAGCACAGAGGGGAAAAAAAAAAAATTCTCAATCAGTGAGAGCAAATTTAAAGGCTTGTTCCCCGGTTTCCCTTCAATATTTTTTTTTCTTTAAATAATGGGCTTATTTATGGGTTGCTGATTCTGGCTTCCAAAATGGTATGAGGCTGTAATATTATTCTAAAGAATTGTCAAAAACCAAAATATATTTATCTTCTGCTAAGTGAATTAGGAGTGGGGTTTTGGAGGGAAATAACTTCTTTTGAAAGACTTGAGCCTGTAAACCTAGTTTCTTCCATACATGTACATGCCTAGAAACAATACTTATTTCCTTGGAAGATTCTCAGTAATTTGTAGATGGTTTTATTACAGAAAAGGCAGCTATGCTCCAAATGGTAAATGTTCCTAAATTTTATCCAACTGCAAATAAAACTTTCACTAGGAAAAGCTAGTATCAGGATCTGTCATATACAGTACAGAATTCTGACCTTTTGTTTTGTTAGTACAGTTGTTTAACCTGCCTCCTGTAGGAAAGTCCACACAGATCTGAAAGATTTACACAACCAATGCAAAACTCCTTGGAGCAAGCACTTCAGCACATCATTCTTGAGTGGTAACAGATCTTGTGTACCTGGAACCTGCATTGCCCTCTAGCAGATGTAATGCATATAAGAAGATGGAGAGAAGAAAGCTTTTGATACTGTGAATGTTCTCAGCATTGTAGCTGGTTTAGTTCCCAGTTTCCTCTTTCCCTTCCACACCACTGCTGACAGGTCCTCAGTGAGGCAGTACTTGTAGGACAGTCCCTCTGACATAGGCAACTTGAGTCAAATTTCAGTCCTGTTTTCTCTGAAACCCCCAGAGGAGTAGCAGATTGGCACCCTCTTCCTATTTCTCTTCACTGCAGCTGAAGTGCATGATGAACAAGGGAAACAACAGCACTCACAGAGCAGTCTCAGCTAACACCATGGGTGAGCTAACACCGTGGGGTCAATGCCCTGACTGCTCTGTATTAGCAAAAATGTAAGAGTACCACCAACCTTCGTCAGTGACCCCAGTTTAGAGGCTAATAGCTGGAAATATATCCTGTAGGCAAGGGTCTTAATGGGCCCGCAGTATATATGCAAGTTCTCTTAAAGAGCATGGTCAGTCAGACTGAAGAGCAAGACACCCTTATTCTGTGGCAAACTATTTCAACAATCTCAGGTAACAGGAGGTAAAGAGTCCCTTGGTGTATGTAAGAAATACAAGGTACAGGTAAGTATGTCTAAATCACCACACAGACTTCTCAAATTAAATTGGTGTAATGTCTTCATAAGAGTGATGAAGAAGACATTTCTATCTGTGATCAAGAAAGATGAAAATATCGGTCGTTTAAACTGATTATTTAGAGACCAGGATCAAAGCCAAATTGAAGTACAACATGAGGAGGGGGCTTCAAAAGCATTGAACAAGCTGCAGATATACAGCGATAAAATGTAAGACAAGTTTAACAGAACAATAGCAGAATTGGAAGCTGAAAAAATCACTAATAAAGATACTGTCTGAGGACAGATAGAGCAAATGAGATAGAAATGAAGAGGGAAAAAATAAGAGCATTTCTGTCAGGGTAAGAGAAATGACTAGGACAGTTATACCTCCTGTAGAAATAGATTCAAAAAGAAGGCACTCGAGATCAAATCTCAGCACTTGTAGGATTCTTGCAACATGCAATTTACACAACAGTTTGCTTGCTGCCTCAGCAGATCTGTTTCTTACTGATATGCAGAAAGTCAGAATCAGAACCACGGTGGTGGAAACTTCAATCATATGCAAAATTGGAGCTTAAAAAAATCAGTCCTTTGGTAATAATGTTTATTTAACACATAATATGCATCCTTCTCTTAGTTACATCATACTAACTTGAAATATTACAAATCCTTTCTTTATTCAATTGCATATAATGGTAATTTGAATTCTTTTTGTGTGAAGGAGTATGGACATACTTGTTCATGATAATATGCATTTCCCAAGTTTTCAGTAAAGAGGGTAAAAAAAATCAAGATGTGACAGCATTTCTGTTCAGTCCAGATGACTGAGTTACTGTGAACACTGGTTGTATGAGGTATTTAAATTGTTTTGTCATTGCTAAGCAAAAGAGTTGAGTTATATTTATTCTTACTTGATTTTCTGCTACATCTCTGGTGTCCTGGAGAAGTGTCTTAAGGCAAAAATCACTCTTCAGCTCAGGAAAACCAGTGCGTCTGAGATGTAAATATCTACCACAATGACAAATGTAACCCATGTCACCTGTTTGCCCTGGACAATCATTTGTGCTTTGTTCTCTCATTTCTAAAATAACAGAAGGTAGAAAACAGTTGAAAGTGTCTGAAATGTGACTGAAACCATATTATGACAGCAAAGTACAAGAGAATTAATGACTATAAGACAGTATGTTTACTTTACTGTCCTCCTGTATGCTTTTTTTTTTTTTTTTTTTTTTTTTGGGGGGGGGGGGGAGTGAATCTGAAATATAAAATATTTTTTAGTTCCCTACCTGCTGAATTTTACTTCAGGTAAATATTAAAATCAGATTGCCTCACCTTACTCTCGCCTTACTTACATGCTTTTCAGGTCTGAAAGATGTCAGGGAATCTCACTGATATAGAATTCTGTCCATGAGATGCACTGTCTATAAAAATCAGCTGGGCTCTTAGTTAACCTGCAAACTATGTTTGATTTGCTGTTACTTTGCCAAAGCAGTTTTGTTCTTGACACACTAACTGATTCAAGTTTGCAAACTCATATTAACGAGGTCTTGAGTACATGTAACATGCATGATAGAGTCACTGATCTGAAATCAATAATTAGAGACACCCCAAAATGGAATAAAGTAATACGTTCAGTTGTTGGTTTATATTCAACCTGTTTTCTTTAAGCATGAAATACTCATCAGTTATTCTTTTTATGTAAAAATACAACTACATTTGTCCTTTCTTCTTATCTAACACTAGATAATTGCTGAGTAGGATAATTACAAATTCAATAAGAATTTAAGGGTAATTACACCCTTCACAGGAAGCACAAGCTCTTCTGAATCCTCAATAACTGCAAAACTATTGTTAAAGATCAATCTTCTATACCATCATTATTCTTAAAATGACAAGTCATAGACCAAAGGTCCAGAGGTAAATTTCTGTACAGCACTCAGTAGTTAATATTCTACAGAACTTCAAGCTGTCAGCACGTGCATTTGCTACCCATTATTTTGTACTCGTTAGATACCTGAGTATTATGTTAGCATCTAGTACCAAGGTTTTGTCTGAGGTAGTTCTTAAAAAAAAATTCCCTGTGACAGAATGACAAATATTAAACCAAACAAAAATCAGAAAATATTTTCTAGTGCCATAATCTAATTATAGGACATATTTCTAATGTCCTCTATTCAAGAATGAAGAGTTTTGACTAAAACTTTAAAAAGAAAGCAAGCAACCTCTTTTTCTTCATGAAGGATTCTGTGAGATGTTTTGTTTTGATTTTCTGCATATTTTCTGGGCACAGCACTATTTTTTCAACTAGAAGTAATCTTCTTGCTCCAGTAAAGTGTTAATTTTTAAGCTGCATATAACTCCTGAATTGTCTGATATAGGCTAGATATCTTCTATAATTTTTGGAGTTTGTTGGAGTTTGTCTTATTTATTTACTTATTTATTCCTTTATTGCTAATGTCTTTGAAAGACTTTATTTTCCTCTGCATATTACCAAAGCTTTTATTAGCATTATAGTGGAAGCTTTTGAAGGAAGATGTTACTTGAGATAATTCCACAGAAGAGATGCAATTTGGAAGAATGCTTTTAGAGCAAGAGTTAGCAATGACAAAAGAGGCAAGGGATGCTTGAAAAATTTATTTATTTGGAATAAATAAAGATTGAAATATTTTAAAAATAAGGACAAAATAGTGTGTGTGTGTGTGTGTGTGTGTGTGTGTGTGTGCATATGCACACATGCATGTGCACATCTGTAATTAAAGATAAAAGTGCTTAGCAAAAGGGAAAACCTTGTCTTCAACCAGAATATTAATTCAAAATCAATAGGCAATGAAGGAAAAAGTACTGGACAGCCACAGTTAGGATCAGTTGAAAATATGAAAATAAATAACTGTATGCCTCAAATGACTACATGAAATTCAATCCATCATTAAGTACATTTCTTTTAACAACAACAACAACAAAGGTTGATAAAATTCAGATAAAAATCACCAGTCAGTTACAAATCAAATACAATATAGGTATGGTTAGTACAACACTGAATCTGAGTTAATGAGCCCCATGAATGGCTGGGACCACTACCTTGAGAGTCCTAGACTGGATCAGCTTGAAATCCATGTGTAAGCATGAGGGAAAGATCATAGAATCCTAGAATGGTTTGGATTGGAAGGGACCTGTAAAGGTCGCCTAGTCTGGCCCTCCTGAATAAGCAGGCACACCTTCAACCAGATCAAGATGTCACCAGTGACACCATGTCTACATGCTGTTTTACCTCCCTCCCGCATAATCCAAATCAACTAAAAGAACAGTAACAATGGACCTATGGCCAAAGTAAAAAAACACTTTCAGTCATGTCCACTTATGTTTTTAAGAGTCTGACATAAAGCTTTTCTAAATCACTAAGGGGTGTAGTGACATCTGTCAATACCAGACTGGTCTAAGACAAATTTATTCTAACTGTACTTTTAGCACTTTTCTGCTTAAATTGGCATAAACTTTACTGACCAAAATGCACACTGCAAACAAATTTTCAAGCTGATTATCTGTGAAGATTAGTAGCAAATTTTATGCAGGCAAATTGCAGCAAGAATTACTATATTATGCAAAATAAAGAGAAAAATCTTATCCAGTATGTCTGATGTATTCTACCAAGCCATGAAGTTTTAATTTTGAATATTCATAAAAACTGCAGTGTAATATAAGAGATTACTGAACCAAAATTGAATATTTTATAAAATTTGACACTTGTCTCTTCAGAGATACTCCATAAACTGAACAATTAATGAAGTAATGGAATAAATTAATTGTTTGGCTTTAATAATTGCAACAATGGCTAGAGTTAGGACACAAATTAAATCATTAAAGTAGCTTTATTTATCTACTAACCCACATTCTGCTGCATAAATCTGAGATTCAAGAACAAAGTTCTAACTCTCTAAATGCTGATATGAAAAGCAAGCGATGGAAATGCTATCCTATGCAAATATTATTTTTGTCATGGCAGAGATGTTAAGATTAGTGAAAGAATATATGACCATATTTTTAGAAGTAATACAATTGTTATCATGGTATTTAGTCTAAATTCTAGAAGTTCCCAGATACTAGCCAGACAAGCTTCCTGCCATAAAGAAACTAACCACTTTTTGGAAGAGTCCAGGTAACTTTACATGTGTTATACTGTTGAAACAGCAAAAATATTTTACTGCTGTGTTTCATGTTGAAGGGAATGCAAACTAAGTACCAGACCAACCTCCTAGATAAACAGACTTATTTTTCTTCTTTTACGTCACTTACCAGTGAACTGTCATTTACATATTGTATATAATTGAGGTCATATCCCTTTGAAGTTTTATTTGCCTTCACTTTTCGCCTGGATATTTTATTTAAGAAAGAAAAATTCAAATTGTAATGAGTCCAGATGACTCACATTAGGATAATAAAGAAAATAAAGAACGTATCATACAATATATGACTACATATGACAACAGATCTTCTAGAGTGCCTAGAGGACTGTGGTCTACCAGAGAAAACTACTGGATAGCTATGGCAAGTTTACTGATGACTTCCAATCAATGCGAAGAGATAAACACCAGGAAGGTGGGAGCACTGTTTAAACAAACTTGTCAAGAGAACAAAGGCAAGTACCCACCTAACTACAAACAACAGATACAACTGTAGAAAAAACTTTCTAATTGTTAAAATTCAGAATGTCCTTGGAATAGAAATATGTCGGAAGGGAAAAAAAATCAGGCTTTGGGAATCTTGAAGTTTTATAAACTGAATTGACTGTTTGACTGAAACCACTCATGGGTGTCTCATGATAGCGGTATGAATTTGCTAATTTGTTAGAAACCTCCCTGTGCTTCCACTTTTTTTGGTATAGTTTCTGAGATGCTTTTAATGTAGTGCTGCGTCTGGATTTGTTTCCTTGATTGGACTTGTAATTAGTACAGTATACAAGTAACCTGTTGTCCTCATGCTATGAGATCACTATCTTAGATAATGAGACACTGAAAAACAGTCATTAAGACATACTTCCAAAGTGGCTTAGAGAATGTAGATTATTGTGGCTTGAAGAATGTATGAGGATATCCAAGAAAGCAGGACTTTCATGTGACATCATCATCATCATCATCATTTTTTGTTCAAATGAACTTGACTATGTCCTTTTATTTTGATGCACTTTTCCAATGAGAAAACAACTATGAACTAATTGAAGTGATTGGTGGCATAATTACACAGCTGAATTACAGTCTGTTTTTCTTAGACTAAAGGGAACAGATGGCACATACATTACAGAGATTTTAGGAAAATGAAGTGTCTAATTAGTTCACTGCTAATAATACCTACTTTATAGAAAACATAAAATATCTGAGCTAGGGATCCCTGGAAAGCCAGTAATTTTTTATATAAAAATATATTTCAATCCCAGGCTACTTGTATTGGAACCAGACTGTGCCAAACTGGAAGAATAAGGCACCCAGCCTGCCCATGGCAACCTTATAAATAAATAAGTCTTTCAGACATGTCGGGATACAAGAAAAGTTGTAATATGTACTGCCAAGTAGTTAAGGCACTAAATTTTTCACAGGCATGTGGCAATGTTTTTTTAGATTCCATATGCTGACTTTTAAAACCAGCCAATATTACCAATGATGGATGAAGTTAGGCAAACAGAATAGACAGTAATTTTTAATTTTGAGCACAAATATTACTAGAAAACTGTAAGAGATCAATACATATATTGTAAAAGATATGGTCTTGCACTGTTTCGTGCACTTAACTGTAACCACCCAAATGTCAGAAATCAAGTGCCAGTGATGTCTACCACAGATGACTCACAGGAAGTTTCTTGAGTGTGAGATTAGTGATTACCAGTTTAGTAGTCTTCTCTGTAGGGAAAACGCTGAAGATTTTGAGAAAGACATGTATTTTCTTACTTTAGCTGATGAGATGAGATGTGTTCTGTACTCACAACCAGTATTTCCTGGAGCTGTGTGAAGCCAATGGCATGGCTTTACAGCAAAGGTGACTAACAGGAAAGGATTATCCCACTCCACTCTGCACTCATTAGACCACATCTAGTGGTACAGTTTTTGGCCCACCAATAGAAGAAAGACATCAGTAAACTAGAGTGAGATCCATAGAGGACCATCAAGGTGGTCAGGGCTGGACCACTGGACTTGTGAGGAAAGGCTGGAGGACCAGTGCCAGCTCATCCTGAAGACGGTTATGAGTAAAAAAGGACAGTTTCTTCTTGTATGTATTACATTATGAAAGTTACACAAAATATTCAAGATTGGATCTAGGAATAGAAAAAGAAACTGATAAAACCTTTTATTGCATGTCTGAAAGGTCACTGGAAAACAATAAATTATTGAAGTCTTTTAAAATTTTCCAGTTTAATGTTCCATTTCTATAATGACTGGACAACATCAGCTTTATAGTTCTCTTGCTTTATGCAGACTCTGCACACACTGAGACCTTATTTTCCCGGATTTTGGAAGGATCCAGCTTTTTCTTCCAAATTTGATTGTTTTATCATTTAACACTCAATTTAATTGATTTGAATTATATATATCTAAGTAATAAAAGACAACTGAAAAAAAATAAGGATGGACAAATTTGTTTACTGCATTTTGTCAAGTTAAGTATACCTTGTCATAGTTCTTGTTTTGATACAAATAAATTTGTTAAAAAATCAATAAAGTAGTATAAATCCCTGCTCTGGACATATAGTATTTAAAATTATATACATTTATTACCTTTTCTGTCTTGGACATACCTAGAGAAGTAGTAACCATTTTATATAGACACAGTTAAAATGGTGCAATTTAGCTGATGGACGAAAGAGATGCAAAGTTGTTATTTATCCTTAACTATTAGTTGTTAATTTCAGTAGAAAAGGAAGCATATTACTTACTAGATGCAGCCTACTACTCAGTTTAGTTCACATCTAAATCTTTTTTTTTTCTATTTTTTAAACTTTATTCTTATCAGACTAATTTTCTCCCGTGTTTCTTCATAATTTAGGTCAGGAATCCATTAGTTTTTATGGATCATCTGATGAAAATTCAGTTGTTGACATAAAAACAAGTAATAAGGAAAACATGTCAGAGATCAGATAGGGGCAGAAAGGGAAATTAGACCAATACTAACTAAAACTGGAATAAAAATTAACATGAACATTTTCTGCAAAACTTCGGTAGAAGGCATGTGGATTTTGTATTAAGTGTACCTTTAAAGTCTGTCTTCTGGTTCCATTTAATCTGAAAGGGACCTAGTTCATGCACTCAAGGCTGCTTTGAAAGACACACAAAAGTATATAAGCGCTATCAGAAAATAATTTTCAAAGGTTCACTCCTAATCAAAACTAAAATCTTAATGCATATGAACTCTCACTCACTCTTCCTGAAGTCAGTAGGGTTATTCCTGTGTTTAAAACCATACATAAGCCTCTGTATTTTAGTGACCTGTGGTGGTTTGACCTTGGCTAAATGCCAGGTACCCACAAAGTATAAATCTATCACTCCCCCCAGTCCCTCTTTTTTTCTCAACAGGGTAAAAAGGGGGAAAAAAATAAGATGGGGAAAAAACCCCAACCCTTGTGGGTAAAACAAAAGCAGTTCTAATGTAAGCAAAGCAAAGCAAGGGTCCGCGTGTGGAAGCAAAAAGGAAACAGATTTGTTCTCTGGAGAAGGCTCTGTTCGGGCCTTCTTAAAAAAAACCCAAACCCAAATCTGTCAGCATTCTGTAATTCATATTTACAGCCTTTCAGGCAATAAGACCAGTTCATATGTTGTATTTACCAGTGAAACTGTTGTTTTCTTATATATATAAATTTTTATTTCTGTCATTACACATTTCTAGTCCCACTGTGATTAGCATGAAAATAAACGCTTAGACTGGGGCACTGAAGATGACAACAAACATGTATCCAATAATCCTTTTCTTCTCATACACTTTTTCAAAGAAATCTGAGAACATTATTAGGCTGATCTCTTATCAGATGTTGATAAGACCTGGCCTTCTGTCAGCTGTGGAAATAGGATTATAAAGATGTTAACAGGAAGCCTATGATTTGCTGTTATTACGCCTGAAATCACACAGGGGAAAAAGAGCTGTGAGAGGCAGTTTTGTGCGTAAGTTTGGATGTCTGTAAACTTCAGTGTGTCCTACTTCAGACGAAAAATTTCATCCTTTTCCCCAAGATCTGTTTGGAGCCAAAATGTTAGGATACAGAGGAAGAAGTGTTTATCTGTCATAGCAATCTTCTCCCTAACCCAGGCACGTGCATCCAAGCTACCTGGTCAGCTCTCTAGGCAGAAACAAATATATGTGCTATAAACAAATACAATTACTATCATGCATTGTAGTCTTAAAAACAAGACTAAGTGGACAAGTGTCTCCCTTAGCTCCAGGCATGCAAATTAAAAGAGCCAATACTCTGTAGATCAGAAGTGGTTGTGAATTACTGGTCAATAGGAACAACACCACAAAACCTTAACATTTTTATTAGCCTAACAGTACATGATGCCAGAAATTTGGTGTGATTTCATATATAAAGATACCTCTTCTCGCTGGTTCCCATATCAAATATTAGCAGTATGCAATCCTTCTACTAGAATGCAATGTACTCTTACTTTTCTCTGTCCATACAGTTTACAGGCTACCTAGTAATTTTTCTATCAGTGATTAAGTGTTCACAAGGTCTGCTCCAAAACCACAGATAAATGATTGATAAGAACTTAACTCCTTTTCATCCTCAATCAAAAGTGTAGCCTTTCATTATGTCCTGGTTCAGCTAGGATAGGGTTAAGAGAGAGAGAGGGGGAAGGGATCTCCAACCGGGTTATTCATACCATGCTGACGTCAGGTCTGGGCATGGGAGCATGGGAACGTTTTCCTCTGTGGCTTTGTTGATGGGGAGCACGCGAGCGAGCTGTCTGTAACTATTGCGGTATTTCTCTGCTTGTAAACAAGTAAACAAGTTTGTCTTGTTTACTGTTATTGCTGTTTATTGTTGTTGTCATTGTTAGTTGTTTTTCAGATTGTTTATCTCACTGTTGTATTAAATTTCTTCTTATTTTACCCCGGGTTTGTTCCTCACTGCCAGCCTGACCGGCTGAGGGTGGGGGAGGGGCAACAGCAACGTGGTCTCCAGTCCCGGCAGGGCTTAAACCAGCACACACTCCCTATTATTGCAAAAAAAATCCAGAGCTACCAAGTTTTTATAAATTTTTGGTAGCTGGTTACCATACTAAAAATATGGTACTTAAATAAATTTGTACTATATATCAGAGACATGTATGTAAATTTTAAGTCATTTTCTAATATTTCACATACTAATATTTCACCTTCTCTACATCTTGATTCACCAAAAGTGGAGCGGTAATACTGGCATATTACTGGAGTCAAAAGTCAATTCTGGCAAAATATAATTGCTCTAATTAATGTCTACGTAGTGTAGAGTCAGCAGGTCCTATTTTTCCCCAGAAAAAGAATTTTAAGACACACTATTTCATATAATCTTGCAAGTGATTCAATGCTCACATTTGCTGGCCTACTTAGTCCTCTATAGTGTTGATCATTTAAAAAACATTAACATTTTGTTATTCACTTGGAGCTACATTATTATGTTCCTGTAATTTCTCTAGAATTTTCCATGAAAATTGTGGCTGACTGTAAAATTATTTGTAAGACTCTGGTGTCCTACTGTTCACGACATAAAGTTTAGTGATAAATAAACTTCCTAGATAATGAGTAACAATAAAATGACAGGTAATCCTTTAGTAGAAAGGATATAATACCCAGAGGAAAAAAAATAATTAAAAAGCTCTTTTGCAAGTATGTATTTGTGAAAAGTAGCTGTATCAGAATAGAAGAATAAAGAAAGTTCAAATCCTATTTTTAATGTGAGTGGACAAAAGATACCTCTGGCTCACAAGATAGAAGTAAACAACTGGCCATGTGGTGATTGGCTACTGGCTGAGTTTAAACCACATCAAAAGTGAAATGGAAGCACAATGTTTCTGACAATGTCCGTGAGGATTCAGAGATTCATAGCTCTGGAGGTCAGTCAGTTGATCTGAGTGCTACACACTTGAGCTGAGTGTCTTAATACAAATTCCATCCCTGTGTGACCATCTAAAATATATATTGTCCTACAAAAGTGTCAAATGATGTGAACTGAAGCCTCCCACACCCCACATGAATGAATACTCTGATTGAAAAAACTGCTCTTCTAAACCAAAATATTCTTGATGAGTTTGATCTAAAACTTCATCTGAAATTTCTACCAGCACATCTCTCACTGATGTTTATACTGAAATAATACATTCCATGGTTTTGGATCATTAGTCTTTTACAGTACTACATTTGTTAAAAAAAAAAAAAAAAAAAAAAAAAAAAAAAAAAAGCAACACTAGCACATATTGGTTTGCATACCTGTAGTGAGATTGCACATGAAACTTAATTTTTCAATTCATTCTGGAAAAAATACAGGAATAACCTTGTAAAGGGATAAAGTTATTTCATGTGTGAATATACAAGGGAAAAAAGGCTCAGAGGTCAAAGAGGTAATCTAGGATTCTCAATTTATATGAAGCAGCCTCAGGTCATGGTTTTGTTGAACTCCTAGAGAAAATTCCGCAGCCAAAATCTAACATTTCCTTATGAAGTTTCATAACTCAAAACTTAAATACAAGAAGAAAGCTGACAAAAGTGCAGACTTACATAGGCTTCATGTCAGCAGAGCAAGCTGTGAGATCAGTTTACAAAATACAGGATGTAAATGGCAGCATCAAACCTACGCTTTGTTTAAATCACAAAGCACAGTGTAAAGACCCCTTGAGATCTCAGAAGATATTTATGCAACATGACAAGTTCCTATGTTACCTGCTCCAGAATTTTTTATTTGACAGGTCATTATCTCAATTTTTCATATATGGTAATAATCACAGCTACATACATGCTTTGCATTTAAATCCTCCACAGACTCTGTTTTCCATGTTTTTGACATGTAATTACCAAGTTTGTTTCTGTATGGTAGAAGGTAAAAATAGTGAGAAAGAAGAAAAAGGAGAAAAAGACAACTCTGTAGTCTGGTGTTCTATATTCCTATAATACTGTCATATTTGCTTCATATATCTCAGAAACTTTATCTAGAAAACAATGCTTCTACATATAAGAAATGTCAGTCTACCAAATTCTGTGCAACATCACTGTAGAAATACTGAAAGCAGGGATCAGAAATATCTTATTCAGTTGCAGTACTGAAATTCTAGCCCAGCGTAACTTCTTGGCACAGTGAGCCACTGTGACAGACAGGTGGATGTACATAAATGTGTGGGTAATTTCCCTTTCTGAGCTGTCTTCACTGCATTAATTTAACATTTATACATGGCTGCCTGTGCCAAGTCCTGGGCACACAGCTAAGGCTAGACCTAATCAAAAAACTTACAGTTTCCACATTGGACTTACGTGAAGCACTTCTTTACATTTCCATAATGAAGATGGTTCATCTTCTGAATCAGGCTTTTATCTTTGTGCTTCTCTTGCATATTTGTTTCTAATATATTCTAATAACTTCACATGTGACATAATTATGGAAGAAAAAAATCTATTTCCTTTTCCCATTATTTTTTTTTTCAATTAACTAATGAAAATACAGCTAAACATCTTTTTTTTTTCAGCCATAAAGATATATCCCATGCTTGTATCTTTATTTCTGGATTCCACAGTGTTCAGCAGTTTTTATTTTAGATCAATAATTGCAGTGGTTAGGACAGCATACTGGAGTAGCATTCACTGTATGCTAGCTAGTGATTTTCAAATTTTTAAATCATTAAAAGACTAGGTGGCAGAAAAATGGTTCTTTCTGTCTCCACCCTCACTATCTCTTGGCTGCTCTGACTATACTGATGATGGAGGATTTGCTTTTGGATGACTTCTTAAGAGAGAGTTCCACAGAGATTGTGTTACATTTATTTTTCTCTTGTAGTTACATCTCCATCCTAAGCACCACAGGCCTGTTCTGCCCAGCACTTTGCTGTCAATTTAGAGGACTACAAACAGCCTGGGAAAGGACAGAAACACACAGCTGATAACGATTTATCCAATTATCTGGTCTGAAGAGTCATTATCCATAATACCATCTGGGGTCAGGGGCAGGAGACAGGGAAGCATGTAAATGACCATCACCTCTACTGCTTCCCTAGAAAAGAGGGGTATAGAACAGAAAGGGATTCTGAAACAAAAGAGAGAGATAGAATGAGACAATCAATTAAATGCAATTAAAACTTGAAATTTTGGGGCATGAAGCCCTGTATATTATACAGTATAAAACAGAAAAAAATATTTCAGTATATACTTGAATGCTAGTTAGAGCATTAAAAATAGTTTCTCTTTAATAAACACTGAATTATATACTGATAGCGGAGTAATACTGAAGCTAAAATGTGCAGAAATAATCTCCTGAGCAGAACTGCAAGTTCTTATGTATTTTCCTGGTCTAGATGTAATGTTCTAATTTGCATTCAGAATGAACTGTATTTTCATTATTCTAAGTGATGTTTTATTAATATTAAAGGCAATGGTTGTTGGAAAAAAGTTGTTAATGTACTCATGTCTGCACTGTGCCACTGCCTCTGTTTCATCTTTCAAAAACTCAGGTTTGGTATGTATTTCATATAATGAGGGAAAGCCTCGCAAATAAATAAATAAATTGCAGTTCAGCATCAATAATAACAAGGGGAGTTACTACAAAAAACAAACAAACAAACAAACAAACAAAAACCACCAAAAAAAACAAACAAAAAAACCCCACAAACTGACAAACAGCTATCATATATTCTTCTGTAACACAATAAGGTTAGAAATAAGATAAATTATTTTGACCCATATTAGTTTTTCAATTTGCCCTATATTAGTTTTGCAATATTCATAATACAATCTTGATCTGGACTGAAAATCAGAATTTTTTGAATGATGTCACCATAACAAAATTATTAATAAATGGTCACTTTTGGATCAAACCCTAAATGTTACATTTTAAAAAGTTGAGATGATCAAGAAGGACATTGTTTCAGTCTCACTGACTGAATCTGGCAAATGAAAGAACTTGACCTAAGTAACCCCCACACTACTGAAAAGTGCCTTAACTTCCAGTCTGGAAGGCATGTTTTGGCTTCAGATGTTCCAGAATGAGGAAATTCTGATGAACTGGTAATACTGTTATTCCATTCTAACTATTCAATTAAAGTTGCTCCTTAATCAGAATCATCTATTTCAGAGAATTTTTCATCACAGATTTTTCCTCTATTTTGAATTCTCCCATATGAACTATTCTTTCACCAGTCTATTTATTCCTCTAAACAGTTTTACAGTATTAACACAAGAATTTGAGATCTTCACCTTTGATAATCCATGGGTTGTTGCATGTGTCCTCTACTGAAAGAATTACTTTTAAAAGTTGTATCAGAATTTAAATTTAAATCCTCACAGTTAACAAATTTCTAATCTTCTAAATGCTATTGTCATATTTTTTAGCCTCTTTTATTGATGGAGTTTAAGTGTAATCTCCTAGCAGAGGTTGGGGAAAAAAGAAGAAAGAATCCATAAGTAAATATAAGTAAGTAGTACTACTGATATCTGCTTTCCAACAGATTTGTTTTGCAGATAATGGTATTTTCAGAATTATAAGACTGTAGTATTATATCCCAGCAAATCATAAAAGAAGTCTTGAATGAAATGATACTGAATAGTTTATGATTTATTAAGCACTAGAATATCCAAGCGGAAGAAAATGCTATTTTCTGACGCCCCAGAAGGCAAGACCTCCATTTTCAGCTTTTTCTGTTGTTTAAAGCACAATTCTGTGTGTATGTCTTTTAGTGAAAAGTAAATTAATGAGAATTTCATCTCCTTTGATGCACATGGGGTTGAAATGGGCCAGTTTTGCTCAGAAGTTAACTGCAGGACACTGGAAGATTAGCAAAGTGATTCCATAGCTTCGTTCCTGTAGGAAGAAAGAGGGTGAAGGTGTATTTTCTAGCCTCTATGTAACTTTTGTTTGGCTTTTCTAAATAATAGTACCTCTTCACAATGTCAAAAATGTCTCCTGTTCTGGGTTTTTTAAAATGTGTTTTGATAAATACAGAAAATGCTCATTTTAATTTCCACTTTTTCTTACACTGGTTACAACTTTTGTACCTGATTTTCCCTCATAAGATTATTTTTATTACTGTAAAGCAGAGAAGTTCTCATGTGGATAAAAGGCATTCTAACAGGAAAATATCCCTAATATTGCAGAAAAATAAATCTTCAAAGATATTAGGGAAATGAAAGTGAGAATCAACTTCTAAGTGTTACAAGAACAGGAACTAAAACAGAGTCTCTGTAGGAGTAAGACACTACTGATGTGACTTTGTTTCAAGTTGTAAAAACCAGATGGTTTAACTGAAATCTCTGTGAAGTCTATACATGGAATGAATCAGACAGGGTGCATCTCTAAACACTGGCCTTCACAGAAGTCAGAATATGGTAGGTGACTGTCATGTTAGAAAGATTAAAATTTTTTTTTGAAGTGATACATATAGTAGGACAATACTATAGAGATTTAAAATGTTCCTTTTATGAACCATAAATGAACTATGAAATTTAAAGAATCTGATCTCCACACTGATGAAAACTTTTCCCAGGAATAAAAATCTATACTGAAGTGAAGCTCTTCAGATTTTTAACAGATTGTTTGTTGGTTTGGTTTTGGTGTTTTTGTAAATAACTGTTTAGTTTTCCCTTCTACTTGAGGCTGCATGTCTCAGGCAACAGCCAGCCCCAAAGCAGGTTTAATATAGAGAATCACTTAGATCTTTGGATGGTAAGTACTACCACCTAATATTGCCAGTCTTAATATCTTTAGCCTCAGTGAACTAGTCTCAGAATAGAGCATTCATTGCTATTTATCATTGCTATGATGAAAACCAGAAGTATAGCTACAGTGAATGTATTTACATACTGTAAATTTCCAGAGAAATTCATCTTCATGCTAAGTATTTTCAACACTTCCTCCAGAAGCATGTTGAAAATGTCAGGAAGAGAAGCAGACTTTCTTATTATGAGGCAAAGTACTGCTTTGTTGGGTTTTTTTTTCCTCTTATTCAGGATTCCTGCTATCTCACTGAATGATAAAAGTGATATAGTGGCAATGTTATGTATTTAGCTATGTGTGAGTGACTGTGTGGGATGATGTCTGTCAAAGAAAGAATTATCCCATACAAATTCTGAAAATACATTTATTAAAAACAAACAAACAAACAAACAAACAAACAAAAAACCCCAAACAAACAAACAAAAACCAAAAACACAAAAAAACCCCTCTGGTTTATGGCAGTTATATAAAACTACAATGTTATTGTTTGAAGTTTCTAAAAAAACATTCATCGGGATATAATATAACATCAGTACATTTAATTAATGCAAAATGACTACAAGATTTTCCCTTATCCTACTGAAGTAGGATAGCATGCCCAAAATTCAATGTTAATATTATTTTCTTTTAAACTTGATGATGATGATATCTTATTTGAGTCTTCTGCTGCTTTTCCAGACAATAGCAATTTTTTGTTGGTTTTTTTTTTTAAACTAAAGACATATTTTTCTATTTCAAATCTGTTTAAAATAGCTCAGAGAAATTAAAGTGGATAATGAATAATATGAAGATTGCTTTTACTTATATTGCATTTGGTAAATTGTGAGTAGCTGGTATATAAAGAGACATTCCTGAACAGTGTAACACTGAGGCATCTTAGTCATTCTCAATTACTCTCCCCTTTCTTTTAGATAAAACCTTCTTCCTTACACAACCAATGTGGATGAAAGGTGATAGTAGATTAATTTCTTTTACTGCAGAACAACCTCACACTTACAGAATCTTCCTGATGAGAGAGTTAGATGTTCTTTACAGGATGATGTAAGGTGGTGAAGTAACAGTGTATGCCAAGAGCACTGTCTATCCATGAGTGAAAGCCAACATTTATAAAGAGACCTGTAGGGACAAAAGGTTCCCAGACTGTGGATTATTAAATAATTTTGCAGTGTAGACCCAAATGGAAAAAGCTCGGGTCTTTAAGTCACTGCCACAGTCACTGAATTCATGTCAAGAAATAATGTCTCTTCAGAAAAATTCAAGACTTTGATATTGGGATATAGTGCAACTGATACATGAAGTTCTGTATGTACAGTGACATTTCTCTACTTCTCCTGAAGCTGCTGAAATGGTCATGGGTGCTTATTACTCATTGAAAATACAACTAATTTGGACAAATGGTAATAGTTTAAATATTTTTCTTTAGGTACTTCATGCACCCTCCCAGACATACATAACAGGAAAAATGTATTTTTAAATTGCAAGGTAAAAGTTTCTCAGCTTCTTGGAACAGTTTTATAAGCATCAAATTGAAAGAGTTTTCCCCCTTTCCTGTGCAACAAGGGGAAGAGGGCTCAGTGAAGATCAGACCGCAGCAGAATATCTGGTCAGTTAATCTTGTTTTCATCCCACAAGACTGCAGTGTTTTCAATCCTGAGATGAGGATTTGAAAAGGGCAGAATGACTGACAGAACTTAAGCCTAAAGAAAACAGATACCAGCTTTAATTTTATCTCAGGTGCATTTTGCAATAGTATTGTTTGTCGCTGCTTACAGTTTATTTGCATAAAACCCAAGGTATACAGGGTTTATGAGCTGTGGGTTCAGCTCTAGGAGTTCATTTCTGTTTAAGCAAGTCTAACCTGTATACTTCCACTCATTACTTTACACAATACCAGGGCTTTCTCAGTTCAATAATCCTCAGCATATTCTTTCACCAGTTCCACTTTTGGGGGGTTCTAATTTATAGTAAAGAATGTCCAAACAAACCCCATTTACACATATTCAACTATCAAAAGGCACAAAACAACATCTGTCATCACAGTGGAGTTTGCTCTTTTTTAAATTGGGAAGTTAATGTGTCATATTTTGACAAGCAGAAACAGTTTACAGTAGGATAACAGTCACGAGCATCACTGGAATTCAATTTTGGTTTACTTTTAATTTTATGATAACTTACTGAGAGGCTGCATGACACCAGATTGCCATGAGAGAGAGTTAACTGCATATTATTGAAAAGTAGAGCGTGGATATGAAGTAGAAATATGTCAAAGAACACTTGTGATTTAGTAATCCAGACTAGGTGGATCCAAGAGAAAAAATGTTTTGTAGTGAATCAAATGAGTTCAAACACCAAGTAGATGAAACACTAGAATAAAAGCTGTTTAGTCCAATTTATTTGTGCTATGAAGAGATTCTGAGCAACACCCTGTAGCAGAGTTACAAAAACATATATAGAGTATGCAGTATCATTAAATGCACAGCATTTTTTACAAAACGTCCAGTGTACATGCTTTCAGCTGTGCCAGTGAGTTACATGTATATACCCAGGAGTGTCTCCAGGTATCAGCCACCTCATACAGCTAGAAATCTGTCCCTGCACATGCAAGCAAAAGCATCTACTTCAGAATAGTTATATTTAGACAAATTCTAAAAGCCTGAGTGAGGTATGTCATTCAGTAGCCACAACAGAATATCACTGTTTTGTGAACTTCTTGTGTAATGGCCATTTTCTAATTTATGTAATGAAAAACAGATTGGGAACCTAAATAAATTGACCCAAGTGACTGTGTTATTCAAGTAACTCAAAAAAACTGGAGGTGTCTGATGCCCTGACGAGTCTACCCCTGTCTGTCCCTACAGCTTGTGCTGCTCCTTGGCTGGGGGAAGACAGGGCAGAAGGGCTGGGCCACTCCAGCAAAGTCACATCCCAGCACCTCCTGTGGGACTTACTAGACTAGAAACTGATCATGGACTACCAAAAGCAAAAGTTCTTAAACTGCAGCACACCAGAAAAACATACTAGACAAAAAGTGTTGTTCATCTTATTCTTCTAGTCTTAAACATTCTTCTCCCTACCCCTGGAGAAGTGTATTGGACTGGAAGGGTCTTTGTTATAGCACAAAATGGACTCAAACACCTGGATAACTAGATGTAACTCTCTAGACTACCAGTATCTCTGGAAACCTAACTTTGTATCAGTTCCAGTGGATATGGAAATCATGTTGTGGGAAGACAGTATTGGGCCCTCTCGACTCTGGGTTGTACACTTTGTATAGGTATATCTACATTTACCATAGTTTTTTCTGCAAAACTTTAAGAATGCAGTGCTGGTGGTATAAAAATACTCTGATCTTGGCTGATAAAGTTGCTTAATTTCTTTTAACTACAGTCCTATCCTTGAGGATGCTTTAAAAAATAAACCAAACAGCAACAATCATAAATAAGATTTTTTTTAATTTATTAAAATTATTTT
Organism: Athene cunicularia; assembly: GCF_003259725.1. NCBI lineage: Eukaryota > Metazoa > Chordata > Aves > Strigiformes > Strigidae > Athene > Athene cunicularia. The sequence goes on along the minus strand of NW_020799142.1, from coordinate 7,381,113 downwards.
TAAAATATATTGTTTATTTATAGATTAATTCTGTTTATGGATAGAAGATAACTCAGTATGCTTATCTATACATCAGAGAGGAAAAATTAAAGTAGTAAAATAGGGAATCAAAGAAATATCTGAAGTTCAACTTTGCAAACAGTAAATTCTGGAAGTAGGCATGAATGAAGCAAGCAATAAATTCCCTCTCTGCAAAGCTAAGGTCTTTGGGTCAGGAAACTAGTTTTATAAATGCCCATCAAGCACCAGTCATATCTATAGAAATACTAAATAAAACGTTTAACCCTAGAGGAGACACTGTTATGGAGAAAGCAATTCCCTTAGCTTTCTTCAAGATCAAACTTCTCATTGACAACTGTGCAACACGAGCACTTCCAATGGGCTACTGTATTACCTGCAACATTATTTTGCATGAATTAAAAACAAATTCTCTCAGTGTATAAAAAAATTTGAAAAGATTACATCACTGTTAAAGAAAGTTACAGTGTAATAGGTACCACTAAGTTTGATCATAAAAAAGAAGGGCCTTTAGAAGTCCTCTTTTTCCTTTCTATTTCAGTTATTTTTCAAATTTTTATGTAATTTTACAGAAAATAATAAGTAAGATTTATAGCTCTGTGAACAATATAATTATATCTAAGTAGTTTCATTGTAACTCTTTCAGTCACCTCCTAACAGCCTCATTCATATTGACAAATCTAGGATATATATTGAGTAGAGCAATTTTTTCAGAAATTCCTATGTGAAATTTATGCAAATCCAATCTATAATGCATCTATAGTCTTTGCTCTGCTATTTAGTAGTGTGTGATATCACTAAAGAACGCTATATTGCATGTTTTGAAATTCAGCATCAATATAGTTACTTGTGTAAAACAAGAGCAGAGAAATTTTAGCTCATTAGTCCAGTAGTCTTCTTCCCTGTGTTGCCTTTGACTTTCTAGGATTTTAGAAGAATTTTAAATTATAATTATTAAGTCCAAGAAATTCCAGCAACTTGTGGCAATTACATAGCAGCATTGCAGATGTTTTTATATATGTGTGATAATTAGCATTAAGATGCTCATGTATCAGTTGCCCAGAACTGAGTTTGTACTGCACATGCATGTTGAATCAGGACACAGAGTGGATTTCAACTCTTGCAACGCTGTTATCAAGTAACATTTCAAAGGCATTTCCTTTTATTCCTTTTTCTTTCTGTGGCAATCATGCACAGTCCCACTGGAGTAAGGCATGGTTGTGGGAAAGCAGGTGCCTATTTGCTCTGAAGGGTTATGCAGTCTGGTGGGTAGGGGAGCATCAAGAAAGTCAATGAATGCAACTATCCTTCTACATTTTAACAGTACTAGATCATGAAATCTCATCTGAACATATCCAGAATGAATTCAGTTTTAGCTGTGCATTAATTGCCACTTAATCATCACCAAGATTAGACAGCTGGAAACTTATACTGCTCAGGGCAGCTTAATTTTTATTTCAGTCAGCATATGGTAAAACATTACACAGAAGGGATTTCATAGATTAAATTGCATTTTCTGTTGTAGTCTGTCTCACCTTTTAACAATCATTAGAAAAACCTTTTAAAGTTGAAGATATATACTTAAATTAGAAGAGTTACAAATATGGAATAATTGTCTAGATAGATTTCAACCCAACAGAATATGTTCATTTTCATGTGGTGAATATTTTGGTAAGAAATTATCCAGAAATCTACATGAAAACTAAGAAACATTTGGAGTTTTTATAAATTATTATGAGTCGTGTTTAATGTGATTAAAAGTAAACCACTATCTTTTAGTTCAAGCTGAGATTTTTCTGTTTTTAAGAGAGAAGTAGGTTTCTATTATGTATGAGATGTACAGGGAACAATTTGAGTTTTTCTGTGATTTGCAACTTCAGTCAACCTCAACCTAGTAGATGACAACTGGCTCTGTGTTCAAAGTATACCTCTTTATCTTCTTTCTGGGAAGAAAAAAACCTTTTGCATGTCAAAATATAAGCTTACATTTGTTAGCACTTAGACACATGATTCGATTACTTATACCAACCTAAGCATTTAATTTTCCTATTTAAATCCTTACATGTACTGTTTTAAAATAATTTCTTCTGTGAATTTCTTTATATAATAGCTGTCTAACACATCAGTGACATATAACTGAGTTGCCAATTCAGTAATCGCACAAGCTGTTAGCAACCACAGTAGGTACTGTACAGGGACTAACAAGAACTAACTTATTGATCTCTGTCTCTATGCTTCCTGTAATTTTTATTGCTGTTATTTAGTTATATAACTAGTTTGCAAAAGAAGTAAAATGAGAACATATTAAATACTTCTGAGCTGTGTATCACTAAGCTGTACATTAAGGAACAGTGAGAAGAGAGAAACCATACATTTTAAAAGTTACCGAACAGTTTAACACGAATATTCACATCATTTGCACTTTAAGCCATAATAGAGGATTAACACCTTAAAGATAACTATTCTTAAACTCTTGTTCAGGAAATCCCGAATCAAGTAAAATAAAAGACAAGGCTTTGGAGCTCTAGCAGCCCAAGCTCTTAGTAACATCACTATCATTGACATGTGAGAAAGAGGCAACCCACTGATGCTTAGCTTCTTTGACAGGATTTACAGCTTTTGACATTCATTGTGGCTAACAACACGTATCCACACATACTCTTACTTAAGCTAGACAGAAATGCTAAAAGATATATCTTTTTTACATTAAAGAAAATTTGAAAAAATGCTGCAAAATATTTTCTATACTTATTTCTCCTAAAGATTATGTGGTGAAAAAGTTCTTCAGAAACAAATGAAAAGCCTTGAATGTATTCTGGGGGGGGGGGG
>NW_020799142.1:7360764-7378216 GCF_003259725.1 Athene cunicularia | reverse complement strand
GTGGGGTGGGGTTTTCTCATATGTTGTTAAGGGAACACATTAGAAAGAAAACAAGAATCATTTACCTAGGTAGGAAAACACTGAATATCCTATATAGTTATGTTCTTTTTTTCTCAGAATATAAGGTAGATTTTTTAAAAGTTCAACACTTAGAATATTTTAACTATTTATTGTTCTCACAGAGAACAATGTAAGGTTCACGAGTATGTGTTAATCTTTGAAATATATCCTCTCTTGTTCTCATTTGTATAACTTTTACATACTAATATTTATCAAGTTTTCCCAGCTTGTGTTTCTTCTTTAAAGGTCTGCATATAATCACTTTGATGCCATAATATGTACTCCCCTGTATTCCAGATCAGATGTGTACAACTCTTACTTGTCCACAATTATGATTCTGTTCGAGACTCTCCTTTCTGTGAATTCATAATTAATTCATTTGCTCAGGATTCCTGATTTCCTTTCTCAAGCCTGTATTTTTCTTAAAATTTAAAATCACTCAATTGGTTTAGAAACCCAAAAGAATGATCTTCCATGCTAAATAAATATTAAAAGTCTTTTTTTTTTTTTTTTTTTAAATAAAACATACTAACCAAATTTACTGGGAAGTCTAACCTCTGTGTCTTGTTTGTATAATGTATGCAACAGTTTAAAAACGTCATTACATAACTCATGGTTTGTGGCAGGTAACGCCATTCATTTGTAGCCTTTTTTGTTTTGTTCATTGTGTGGTCAAACTCTTTATTAACGCATTTACCTTAAATGAAAAACTTGCACAGGGCCTGCAAGACAGCTGTGTGAGCAGCTGAATGCACATTCTGAAGCAGGAAGTGAATATTAATGTTGCAAAATATTGCTGCATCCAATTACTGATTGTCTCTTGATGACTTTGACAGCTGCAAGACATAAGATAATAGACCCTACACAGCTGGTTATTTTTGAGATTTATTACTCATTCTCTTTGATCAATGAGCCTTTAGTCTTTCTGAGTGTTGCCTTTTTCTCTATGAAATTTTTGCTCTGAATTCTGTTGTTCCAATTATTATATTAAATATGTATGGAAATAAGCACACCTTATTTATGGTCCCGCCTACACTGGAGAAATATGCATACTGGTGACTGAGATGTTTCTGTAAATGCAACTAAAAAGCATATTTCTGAAAATGCACAGAAATATTTACCAGGAGAAGGTTACTGTTCAACTGCAGTGTGATGGATCCAATATTATCCATTTTGGTTTTGTGAAGACAATTACCCTGCATATCCAGTGGAGTAAGAGACCAAATTTCATCCATGTAATTAGTTGGATTTGATTTTCTCAGCTGCCCTGCTGCAAATTCTCTAATGTAGACAGGTTCTTCCCTGAATGTTGCATAGCTCTCTGTTTGGTTCTACTGGAGTGCATTTCTTACTAATTCTTACTTACTGACACTAATGTCCAATTCAATATTTAACTAAGTTCTGCTGTTGCTTGCAGTACTCCATAGAACAATTACTAATTAAAATCTCCAAAATGAACACTACAAAAGTGCATATAAAGGGTCATTTTCACAAACTATTGCATGGAAGATTCATTGTTTATTTACCATGACTCACTGAGATGCTGAAGAAAATACAGGATATGGTAATAGTATTCAGCATTCAAGTGAAGTGTAGATAAACTAGATAAACTATGATCAAGGAAAGCAATGCAGTGAGCACTATGTGGCAAACATTTGAGTGGCAGTGATCAACATTTACCTGTTCTGCACCCTTGTTGTCTATAAGGACATCTAAGAATCCTTATCTCAAAGGCTTCTGAAGTTACCCAGCTTTCTCAAATTCTCCTGTTGTACTAAAACAGAAGGTAATAGCTACAGATCTCACGAAATCATGTTTTTCCAGTATGACAGTTCTTGCTTAAAGTTTACACTAGAACAGAATACCGTAGTTCTGATTTATTAACTTTGACTTTTTCAGTATTTAACTCTCATAACAACAAATGTAGCAATGTAAAGGTGCCTATTTAGGTACATAAATATTGATTAATGCAGAAACTGTAAGATTTCTTTGACTTGCAATATTATTAAAGCAGCTGTCTCGCCAAAAGAAACTGAATTTCAAGTACTGGTCTTCTTTTTCTTCTTAATGGAGATAGTATATTAAGCCAACTTTCTTTATTTTCAAATGGTTTTTTATAGACTACTTATCCCTCTGGCAGATGGATGATGGATATTCCTCAACTGGAATTTAATTTTAGTACACTAAGCATTCAAATTAACATTAAACCTTTTTTCATTTTGCAAGTTTTACTCAGCATTGAATATTTTGCATAAATTATTTTAAACTTAGTAATAATTGGAATCTCCATGGATACTTGTGTTATGAACCACACTCTGCAATGTTCTCTTGGTTTGGACACCTGTCTGCATTTATTTCACAATGCATTTTTTATTCTCAACCAAATGCAGAGATTTAAATGATTTTTTTAAAAATAAACCCTGAGGATAACTAATTTTGTAATATCAAGCTTATAGTCTTGCACAGCTCTCATTCACAAAAAAAAATCATGATGTCAGCATATTATAGACTTGGAGAAAATGCTTCTGCATGCATTACAGGCAATTTATTGATTTTTAATATTGCCTTTATAAGTAATTAATTAATGAGCTCTGATTTAACTTTTTTTTTTTTTTTGTATGAGTAATTAATGAAGTCAAATTTCTTCTTTTTTCTGACATAACTTTAAGGTTGAATCCATTGCAGTCAGTTTTTTAAAAGATTTTGTGAAATAGCATGCAAGAAAAGTTATCTGAACTTTGATTTTCTTTTAGTTTTGTCACCCACAAATAATGGGTAATGAACTGTTTGAAGAAAAGGTGGTACTCTACCAGATCATATCAGCTCTTTTAAGAAGCAGGTAACAATGGATCACTCATATGACTTTATAATGTCATGCTCATAATGATCAGATCATTTTTAGAAATTATCAACATTTTTTTTTAAATCCTAAAAAATTTTGCTGTGTCATGACAGTGTATTTGCCTATTATAACATATGAAACAGCCCAAGTTTGCATGAGTGATGAAACCATGGTACACGAAGTAGAAACTAAGATGTTATCGAAGTTCCTTTTTTTCAAAAAGAAGGTAGTCCAACAACCATTTGCTCCACAGAAAGAAACTAGCAGTTGGTCTGCATGGCTGTTTGTTCTGGAGGTGAACACAGGGAACTGGCATGTATTCTCGTGCTGTACCTGTGGACCACAGAAATGCATCATATTTTATGGACTACATTCAGCATACCTAGTCTAGAATTATGTTGTCTTTCCTTCTGTTTTACCTCCCCCCAGCAATTTGTTTAGAAACAAAGACAAATAAAATCATCCTATACTGCTTTTCTTAAAGTTCAGAGAGTTTAAATTTTGGTCCACTTCCACTTCTGAGCCTTCCAATGTCAGACCTGCTCTTCTTTCCACTGTCTCCTTGTGATTCAGTTGATTGACCAAGGCACAAGTTAAATTTGACTGTGCAAAAGATTTCTCAAACTGAAATTTAACATAATTTTTCACTAGATATTTTGAGACATCTGACAGAGTTTAATTAAGCAGAAATCTGTTGACACATTTGTTCTTCTAGAAATGAGCCCTTTAATTATTCTATGCTTTAATCCACTTACTGTCTCTATACAGAAGTTCCTGAACAAATGAGAATGAAACAGAGGAAACAGAACATGCATATACTTTCTAGGAAAACAAAAACAAAAACAACCCACCACCAAACCAAAAAACCCAAAAAAAACCAAAACAGTCTCTCATAATACTCTTAAATAACATTATTTTCTGTACAGTTAAGTTTTGAATTTTCCTTCCATAACTCTTCAGAAAAACACCAATTTTATAATTTCACCATTAAGTCATCTTAGGAAATTAATAAATGGTTTGACACTCATTAGGATCTCAGCAGTTGAGGGAAAATCTTTGGAAAATAGTGTATACATACTAGAAGTAATCCTCCGTTTCTGATATCACTGGTGGATGGGTGATTCTGTTCTTTAACTATTGATGCTTTTGGAGTTAATAACATATTTTATTTGAATAATGGACTATGCCCTGAAGCTTTTGATAGGGCAGTAATATGGAGAAAGCTGAAAAACCAAAGAGAAGGATGGAATGATCAGAAGCATTTTTAGAAAGAAACACAAAGCCCTCAAAACTTTGGGGCAGGGAAGGTGTGAGAGGCTAAAGGAGCTATTTTAACTTGCCTTGCTTTTCTGAAGAATTTACCTCAGCCACTTACACAGATTTACCCTTCTTTAAAAAAAGATTGTAGAAATGGCAGAATGCATATAACCCAGAGATTATTATTTTCAATGTATTTGATTCCAGAGATTGCATTTTAGCATCCTGCTTAATCTAGAACTTTTTTGTTTCACATTGTAGTTTCATTTTGGAGCACTAACGTATCTTTTGCTGAGTTACTTTACTGCTAATTCAAAAAGGTTACTTTAGCAAATCTAGCCCTTATATATATGATTAGGCAGTTTTAGTATTTATTTTTTCACTAGTCACTTCTTGAACATGGATGATGATAGCTATCACACAATTCTGTTTCCAGCCTCCATTTTCTCAAAAGTTTCTCTTTGTTATGTACAAAAACACTGACAATAAACTTTTTCATTATCAGCTATAAAGCTCCACTTTTTCACCTGCTCATTCTAAGCCCATTATTAGCTGTTGATTTGTAAACTTAGTTTATAATTGTTGTGTAAAGAAACTCTATTGGTTTCACTTTATCTACAATACAGTCAGTCATTAAAACAACTTTCACATCTCTTTGGAGACCATCTAACCATACTAACATCAGTGGTAATTTTCTGCTTCAAAGTTCTGGACCGTCATTTATTGATTTCCAAACATCCAATATTCAGAAGTCTGGAATTTCAAACATGCTGAGAATAAATTCATTATTTGGTCTCTCCCTGAACTTTTTTCTCAGTCTTCATTTGAGATAAATATATTCAGCATGACAGCAGTTCAAGAAGGCTGTGATGAGTAGTAAACTACAACTGGTGAAGGTGTATTTGGTGAAGTTTTACTACTCCCCTATACCTGAAGAATTTTCCAATAATGCAGGGTAAAAGGAAACATTTAAATTCATGAAGTGGAAAATCTCTAAAACTTATCAACATAGATAAACCAGACTGATGAAACATTGAAATGTAATAAACGGAAGCAGGACTAAATAAACCTTAAACATTTGAGAAAGCCAAAGCTTGTGCTTAAATGTAAAACACCACATTATCTTTCAATATATACAGAATATACTGAGCTGGAAGACGAAAAAGGTATGTGTAATGTAATAGAACTGCTTGAAATTACAAAGCAACATGGAAAAATCTCTGGTCTATCAAACACCTTATCACCCTCAAATGCACATACGCAAGCACAATATAATTGACATCAGATGAAAGAAAAAAAAAAAAAAAAAAGATACAAAATGAAGTTTTTCGTTCCTAGAGGTTAAAAATAATTGAAAACTCTGAAGTATCTGTAATATTTTTACTGTCTCACACATACATTAAACCCATCCCTGTACTCTTAAAACATTTTCCACTGTGGGAACACTCAGCTTTTTTGTAGTGTTCTCTCAAGATTGTTTGTTAAGTTTGTCATAGTTGCATAAATCTTGCAATACAATTAATTGACCTTCTTGCACAAAATGGAAGGACAACTATTAAATGTGATTAAAGACATAATAAAAGTCTTTATTTTCACCTTCTGATAGGTACAGCTCTTCAGCTTGTCAAGCCTGTTTCATTGCTTTACACTCATCAAGGGGTACTGAATGTCCATAAAAGAGAGCAGACAGTTTTTCAATTATTTTCAGTTTTTGCTGATTTTGAAATAATGTATTTCCTTGGCTTGTTCATTCCATATCCACACAAACTAAATTTTCCCTTTATTAATAGATTGTCCCTCATTAATGTTATTAAAATGTATTATTTTTTCTTTGTATCTCTATCAGTAAGGCTTTTGTATCATAAATGTGGTAAGAAACTAGACTGTCTTTCATGCACTGACAAGTACTATGTCCTCTATTCTTAGATGAAAAAGATAAGTGTAAAAAACCACCCACAGGAAGTACACACATGTGGTGGATTTGCCATTCCTTTTGTTTTCAACACTAAGAGGTGATAAAATTTCAAAATTCTCCTTGATCTCATCTCCAATCTGATAGTTTTATTATCTACTTTAGGCAAAGTTACTTACCATTGGCACTGAGTGAACTCATAGCAAAAAACCACTAATCAGTCAAGTTTGGGGCATGATTATCCTATATTGCATTGGAAAGACTTCTTTTTGGTTTCTGTTAGCTTTATTTTGCAATTTCAGAGTTCTGGATGTTGAATATTAAATTCATTTTCAATTATCATAAACAAGCAGTCATGCACTGAAATCCATGGACGTCTACAAAGGCTGAAATGACAGAATATTTTGATATGATGGTGTCTCCATGATTTGTATAGTAAAAACAGAGGGAATAGAAACTGCAATCAGATTAAGCAATTTTATTTTTTTTTTTAAATTAGTGGCAAAATAAGAGATTTCATGTGATGATATTAATTAACAATTCACATAAATTAGCTTCTATTTTCTTTTCCAAATATATAAATTACAGATTATTTTTAAGCCTGCTTAACACACAGAGACTTTCAAATGAACATATGAGAACTCAGTAGGACTGAAAGTGAGCCCATGAGCTTATGTTCCTAAATCTGAATTGAAATGCTTATTTTAGGTACACAAGAAATCCTAATAAACTATGAGAAAAATTGACTACATGGTCTTTGTGTTTGTGACTCATTCACTTGGCATGTCTGATGACCGGCACAGAAGCACTTAGAGCTTGAGTGACTGAAGTGAAAATTTTGGATATCTGCCACTTTGCTTGCAAAGGAGACTTGGCAGTAATGCCCAGTAGTGGGGATGCTCAAGACTCACATGTTACCTAACTGCATATTCCTAAAGGTTGTGGGTACATTATTGTTTCTGAATTTACCTGGAAGCACCTTGAAATAGAACAGCTTTCTACTAAGTCAGTAGGTAAGGCCCAAACTTCACAAACTGCATGTTTTTTAATCTTTAATATTACATATTTTTACTTAATTTTCTGTTTCTGGTCTGTGTACATGCCATTTTTATTCTCTTTAATTGATGCTGCTTTTCTAAGAATGGGAAAATATTTGTGTTACAGTAGTTGTATAAAGGGAATTCTCTTGATATCACCACCAATCTCTTTCCTTGGCACAACACATGCCTTCTTTGCCCATGGAGTCTGGATGTGGAAAATTGTTTGTCTTGATAAGCTTCCTGACCATCTCCCCTGCAGTTCAACATGACTTTTCACATGACAGTTATCTACAGCAAATCCTGACTTCTGCATACATTTATCCTCTAATTAGTGCTCCTCTCCCTGACTTTCTCCATGACGGGCTTTTTTTCTTGGTGTCTGACTTAGGAAATAAGTTGTCAGGTGCCAAGTGGAACAACCCTGGCAGACAAAGCATGTATTTGGAAAGAGAAAGCTAGTAGATAGCAGCAGCTATCACTCTGCTTCATTATATAATTCCTTAAATGCAAAACATTTGCTGAAATACTGCAAAATTCAGTCATAAAGCAAAATTATTATCACTTAGTATGCCATGGCTTTGTGTTGTTTGAATTATATAATGTGATCTAGAGCAAAGAATGACACAAGTTGAAAGGCCCATTAAGCCCACTGAAGGAAAAAAGTTGAAAAATTATTTTGTCTATCTTTTGTGACAGCAAAAATCAAGTCAAAATAGCCCATAACCTGATGAAGGAAAGAAAAACCACTAGAAAGAACACCATCAGCATTTCTTAACCCACTTTACTGTGGAGACATGCAATAAAAAATCAGGAAACAGCTGCTGGTATACACAAGCCTCTCACTTCAAAATAGCAACTCTACACTTTTTTTTTTTTTTTTTTAATGGTAAACTTTTCCTAATTTACCACAGACACAGTCATGATTGAACAATGTTATTTTTTCTTACAACAAATATCCTGCTTAATTGGAGAGGCTTACTGTGTTACAGTATTCATTTTGTCACTGACATTTGTTGTGAAATTTCTGTAATAGTCCATTTTTTGTGATTAGGCCTACATTTGTTAAACTTTCCATTCTTTGACTCAGTAAGCCTTCTACTGATATCCAGCAGTCACAGTTGCAATGCAAGATTTTGGGATGTGGACTATTTTAATCATCTATCTTTTGACCCTGCCATCACTTACTATACATTTATTTAAAAATAGACCCTCTTCATATATATTTCAAGGCCTAACCATTTGTCAACCCGGTTTTCTACTAATATGAATCTCTGTTGGGTTTAGTTTGCAGTTTTTTTCTTGGATTTAACCTAAAACTCTACTCCTGCAGCTTTGAGGCAGAGTTATCTGGTATCCCTATTTCAAGAACCATTCTTTATTTCATCCACTGATTGCATAACTAGTGGAAAGGAAGAATCAATATTTATACAGCAAGATTAAGCAAAGTCAACTGAAAGCAAGTTCCAATTGCAAATTCAGCCTATAATAACCTTTTCTTCTACAGAAAATTGGTCAAAAGGAAAGGTAAATGTTTTCATATTGTGATGCCACTGACCTCTTCACCTGAAATAAAAGTTGAGAGTGTACTTTTAAAATATTAATCATCATTCAAAGGCATTAGTCTGAAGTTTTTAAGATGTTTGGGTTATAATGTATGCAGGGAGAGCTTAGAATATGATGACAAACAAACTCTGGAATGGTCTTGAAATTGCCACATAAAGCCTCAGCAGAATTCACAAGCCCCTAGAATGAGAGGGGCTCCAACACGAGGACATGTTTATTGCAGAGATCTGATGGTATGTTCAGAGCTTCTGGGAATATTACAGGACAACATCACAAGCATGTATTGGAACTGGAAATAAATGCAGAAATTCTTAGACATAAAAATGAAGACAAGAAAAAATTGCAGAGAACAAGTGAAATAAGGTCTTAGATCTTTCACCTTTCAACTTGATTACTGAAGTACTTGGCCATGAAAAACCAAAGAGTAGAAATCAACTACCTAGATTGCCAGTCTCTACATTAGTCATTATCCACTCTTTTTGCACTCCATGAAGTGAACTGAGAAGACTGAATAAAGACAGAACAGAATTGTTATGTACAACTTATTACAGCTCAGGAATTTATTCATTGCTTTGTGCAAACTGTCAAATATAACAGCAAGAAGTGGGGCTAAAGAAGATAATTTCACTATGGCATCTATGAACAAGAAATATTGTCTGCTGTAGAGGTATATAAGTATACATTAATATCAGTGATAACAGGATTGATGTAATTATATCATAGTAATTAATATGGCATAATTATCATAGTTATGAGGTGTTTTACTGTACTGTGTCAGCAAATTAAATAGCACTATTTTCCAGAATTCCATGTTTAAGCTAAAATGAAACACGGAAAGTACAATAAAAGCTTTGAATTATGCTATTAATGTACCAGTGTCTCACTTTCAATTGAGAAAATAATGAGAGATTTGTTTGTAAGGATCATGGACCTGAGGCTTCAGAAACATGAAGACATTGAAATAATTCTGATAGTTCTTTTCTGTAAGACTGAAAGGGGAATTATCCACTCACTGATTAATTACTTCCAAGGCAGTGACGAAATTATATACAGAAATAAACAAAAGGATAAAAAAAAATATAAATAAATAAATAAAAAATTAAACTTTGTTTTAACACAGAAAACATCATCATGTCACTACTTTTTTGAAACAGTATTCCATTTACATGTTATCAACAGACAAGATTAATATTTTTAAATGGATATTTGTGTTTCTCCTTGTGGTGGGTTGACCTTGGCTGGATGCCAGATGTACATCAAAGTTGCTCTATCGCTTCCCTCCTCAGCTGGACAGGGAAGGGAGAATATAATGAATGACTCATGGGTTGAGATAAGGAAAGAGAGAGTCCATTCAGCAACTATCATCATGGGCAAAACAGACCTGACTTAGGGAAATTAGTTTAATTTATTACCAATCCAGTCAGAGGATGATAATGAGAAATAAAACCAAACCTTAAAATACCTTCCCCCCAGACCTTCCTTCTTCCCAGTCTCAACCTTACTCTCAGTTTCTCCACCTCTTCTCCCCAGCAGTGCAGTGGGACAGAGAATGGGGGTTGTGGTCAGTTCATCGGCAGTTGTTTCTGCCAATCCTTCCTCCTCAGGGGGTAGATTCCTCACACTCTTCTCCTACTCCAGAGTGGGGTTCCTCCCAGAGGAGACAGTCCTCCATGAACTTCTTCATTGCAGGTCCTTTCCACAGGTTGCAGTTCTTCATTAACTGATTCATCATGGGTCCCTTCCATGGGGTGCAGTCCTTCAGAAACAGACTGCTCCAGCGTGGATCCCCCACAGGGTCACAAGTCCTTCCAGCAAACCTGCTCCAGAGTGTCTTCTCTCCATGGGTCCACAGGTTCTGCCAGGAGTCTGCTCCTACATGGGCTTCCTGTGGGGTCACAGCATCCGTTGGGCACATCCACCTGCTCAAGCAGTGTGAGCTCCTCCACAGGCTGCAGATGGAGATCTACTCTACCGTGGACCTCCATGGGCTGCAGTGAAACAGCCTGCCACACCATGGTCTTCATCACAGACTTCAGGGGAATGTCTGCTCTTGTGCCTGGAGCACCCACTGCCCCTCATACTTCACTGACCTTATTGTCTGCAGAGTTGTTTCTCTCACATATTCTCACTCCTCACTTTGTCTAAATTTTCCATTGTGCAGGGTTTTTTCCCCCTTCTTACATATGTTATCACAGAGGTGCTGTCACCACTGCTGATGGGCTCAGCCTTGGCCAGTGGTGGGTCTGTCTTGGAACTGGCTGGCATTGGTTCTATTGGACATGGGGGAAGCTTCTAACAGCTTCTTACCGAAGTCACCCCTGTAGCCCACCCTATTACCAAAACCTTGCCACATAAACCCAATACATTCATATATTACATAATGAATAAAAATGTACTACAAAAAAAATAATCTTTTTTTTCATTATACTGGCTCCAAAGTCAAGATCTTAACATCCAACATTTTTAGAATTACAGAGACACATTCTTCTTTACCAACTTCAAATATTCAGTGTTGAGGCATGTTCTGCAACATGGTGACTTGGGAAAATAAAGACAAAGTGTATGACACAGGCATAGTGAAGAGGGAGGAACAACTGGAATGGATTAATACTGAAGCTGAACATAAAAAAAATCACTAACAAAAATCCATGTCTACAGATATCTCAAGGCCCACATAAAACCAGAGGCAACATTTCCATCACTGTGATATTACCTACAAGATCTTAGCAGAAAGTGCTCTCAGAGAGACCACTTGGGTCTTGATCCAGGCATATTTCAGCTGAGAACTTGTAACACTGAACTGTGTCCTACTGCTAGACAGGTGTGCTAAATGAAATAAAAAAAAAAACAAAACAAAACAAAACAAAACAACAAAAAAAAAACACAACAAAAAACCCAAAAAAAAACCCCAACACCACTCAGTGAGGCGCAACCCTACAGTCTTTAACACCTACATTCTGTGGAGGCCAGAATTAACAGAAGGTAAGTAGACCTCTCACCTATGGTCATTTTGGTAATCAGAAATCAGAGGTAAAGCTCTGCTTCTGTGTAATCTCCCACCAGCCAAGTTCTCAGCAGGTTTATTCTTTCCAATGGACACCCTACTGACTCAATGAGAAGCAATTATGTAAGAGAATAGCATTATCCCATATGTGCTGAGGTTGGGCAGATGAATTTATCAGAATTTAAATAAGTACTTCCAAATCTGCAGAGAGAAATGATGCAAAACATATCAAACTCCGTTCTCAACTGAGTTCATACAGTTTTGCTTTTCTTGTCATCAGCAGACACAAAAGTGAGCAGAGTTGATACTTTATAACCTGACAGAGATATGTGCTCTAACATTTACAGTGTCACTAATTACTTCCCTTTTGAGAAGTAATTACTTTAAGGTTACTAGGTTCATCTTTTTAACACTTGATGAAAAAATTGACAACAGAATTCTACATATTGTAGAGCAAAAGGATGGTTTAGGAGATAATCACATCGTGGAAGTTCTGACACTTTGCCATGGCAATATTTTATTTCTGTTAGGGCCTGATCAATATCTATCTCAGTGAGTGATAACACAGAGAATCAGAAGCCTTTAGTTTTACTTTATGAAGAAAGCAAGCATTCACAAATGTGTATTCTTGAAAGCAAGAGTGTTGTAATGTTCAAATATGCCAAATAGTATCTCTAGGCAGAGCACAGAAAAGTTAGCCTGCAAAAACTATTTTTCCCTAGTAATTACAGAAAAAATCCTATAGAAGTTCATCAATATATTTTAAGGGACAAATCAAAATATTCTTTTATTTCCACAAATGGGATACAGACAGGGAAGAAATGCTTTTAAATTACGACAGTGGAATAACAGATATGTGTAGGATACACATATGGAGATAAAACACTAATTATGCAAATACAGAGTAAAGGCATATATGCAATTCCACTGATAGAAGAATCGAGTCAAAAGCACTATAAATATATTAACCCTCCACATTTTAGTGTATTTTACTGTGGATCTATTTGAGCATATATTTTTGCAATGCAAACTCTGTTCCCTGTTAGTCAATTCAAAGTAATTGAGAAAAAAAAATCAAGACAGTTTTTGCTCCTTCAGAATATGTTTTATATTTTTATACTTCTTTGAATTATAGTAGGCAACATGAAGAGCAACAGCGGTCAACTGATAGTTTAGTGCTCTTGTTGACAATTTACACACAGAATTAAGAGGGATTTTTGTGAAATGTTATCAGCCTATAAAAGCTATTCATAGTCTTCTGAAAGGTGGAAAAGTCAGAAAAAATATATGTTCCTTCTTCAAAGAAAAAAACGAAGAAAACACGGACAAGCAAAATCTATTCTTTTTGGCTAGTGAAGACTGTATGCATATTTTCTTCATGAACTTTTTGTAATACATTTTTAACCTGGATCCTGATGAAAAATAGGCTTATGCAATTAATGTCTTTCTGTGTGACTGTATCACCTTTGGGTCCCCTGGTAAATTAAATCAAATTAAGCACTGTAAGAAATCTCAACATATAATTACAATCCTACACATTTCCTGAAAAATTTATGAGTGCATAGACAGAAATCCAGTTAATTGGCTGATATACTTGTTAAGCCACTCTCAATAATATTTTAGAAGTCATGGCACTCAGATGAAGTCCCCAGTGACTGGAAAAAGGGAAACATCATGCACATTTTTTAAAAGAGTTAAAGAAAAGGACCCTGAGAATTATTGACAAGTCAGCCTCACTTCTGTGAGGTGTACAGTCATGGAGTAGATCCTACTGGAAGTTACATTGAACCATATAGAAGACAGGGAATAAATTAGAGACTGCCAACAAGGCTTCAGCAATGGCGATGACTAAACTAGTGCCTTTCTCCATGAAGTGACTGCATCAGTGTAGAAGGAAAGAGTTGTTCATGTCACCTACTACAACTTATGTAAGGCCCTTGATATGGTCCTCCACAACATTCTTGTAATTAAATAGGAGAGATATGGGTTTGACAAAGGGACTATTAGATGGACAGGGAACTGGCTGGGTGACCACATCCAGAGAGTTACAGTCAATGGCTCAATGTCCACGTGGAAGCCAGTAATGAGTAGTGTCCTTCAAGGTCCTTACTGGGACCAATATTGTATCTTCATCATTGACATGGTGGGATTGAGTACACTCTCAGCAAGCCTGCAGATAACATCAAGCTGATGGGTGTAGTTAATTCGCTTGATGGAAGGAATGCCATCCAGAGAGACCTTGACAGGCTTGAGGAGTAAGCTCACATAAACTTCATAAAGTTCAAAAAGTCCAAGTGCAACATCCTGCACCTCAGTCAGGGCAATTCGCAATATCAATACAAACTGGGGGATGAATGGACTGAGAGCAGCCCTGCAGAGAAGGACTTGGAGATACTGGTGGATTAAGAATTGGACATGAGCCAGCAGTGTGTGCTTGCAGCCCAGAAATGCAATCATATCCAGGGTTGCCTAAAAAGAAGCATGGCCATCAGGACGAGGGAGGTGATTGTGCCCTTCTCTGCTCTGGCTCTGGTGAGAATCTACCTGGAGTACTGCATACAGCTCTAGAACACCCAGCACAAGACATGGACCTATTAGAGCAGGTCCAGAGGTGGGCCACAAAAATATTCAAAGGATGGAAGGTCTCTCCTGTGAAGAAAGGCTGAGGCTTGGGTTTGTTCAGCCCAGACTAAAAAAGACTGTGGTTTTCCAGTACTTAAAGGGACCTTATAAGAAAGATGGTGACTTTGTACCAGGGCCTGTACAGGATAAGAGAGAACAAGGACAAGAAACAGGACAAGCGAGAACAGTTTTAAACTGAAAGAGGATAGATTTAAATGGAACATAACTACATATCTCTGAAAAAAAATGTGTATTTTCTTAAATGTGTAATATTGCAGGATAAAGAATGACTTTCAGTAAAAATCTATAAATTATAACTCAGAAGGAAGCAATATGTCAGATTTTATACTAAATTTAAAATATTGCTTTATGTTATTCATACTGTTTTATATATTGCTATATATTATTTTGGAGTAAGCAACATCAGCCTGATTGCTAAAGAGATCATTTTCATTAAGGCACTTACCATTTTAAATCCTTTTAAGAGCGGAGTAGAAGTTTCCATAAAATTTAAAGTCTTTTGGGGGGAAATTTACTCTGGTTGATGTTTCAAGAAATTCTAGAAGATAAAATTATGGTTCAGGCTATATGTCTGTATACAGTCAAAATTCACCAGTGATCAGCCTCCTAACAGTAACCATATGATGATCACTTTCTTTGCATTGTGATACTGCAGCTGAAAGACTTCTCTAAATTACAATACCAAACAATGGCCATTTCCTTGGCATGTAATAGTATAAGCAGTCCTCATGATGAACATCAGACATCTGTTTAGATTAACAAAGAAAAAATATCCTAAAACTAAGATGAATCCAAAACATGCCTTAGATTTATCTCGAAGACCGTGTACAATGTGTCTGTTTGTACAGCTACAAGTCTGTCAAGTAAGAAAAGTTCTCTGACTAACAAGCATTTTTCTCCAGGTTTCTCCTTCTCCCTAATTGTTATGGCCTTTAGCAACTGATCCAAGATGTTTTCTATCTTTTGTGGTTCAGACCTGAGAGCTCTGCTGGAGCCATCTCCATGTTCAGAAGAGCTTCTGTCAGTATCAATACCCAGATCTGTACATCCTGAGACAAAAAGCAGACCTTGATATCCATCAACCAGTAAAACACCACTCAACAAACTCAGATTGTTTCTGTTATGCTACTATACCCCTCACTTACCAAGTTTCATTTTTAAAGGATTTGTGTGATTGTCCATAAAGACACTGTCTTAACCAGCTGGTTAGCACTTACATTAAAATTTTCAAAAAGTTGAGGTCAAGGTCAACATCCTGTTAAAATACACTGTGATGCACAGAAATTGATTAGTCAAAATATCCGTGTCAGTATCATTCTATTAACTTCAGTACAGAGTAATTCAGTCAGAGAGGGACCTGGGGGTGTTGATTGACAGCCAGCTGAACAGGAGCCAGCAGTGTGCCCAGGTGGCCAAGAAGGCCAATGGCATCCTGGCTTGTGTCAGCAATAGCGTGGCCAGCAGGGACAGGGAAGGGATCTGACCCCTGTACTCGGCACTGCTGAGGCCACACCTCGATGGCTGTGTTCAGTTTTGGGCCCCTCACTCCAAAAAGGACATTGAATGACTCGAGCGTGTCCAGAGAAGGGCAACGAAGCTGGTGCAGGGTCTGGAGCACAGGTCGTACGGGGAGCGGCTGAGGGAACTGGGGTTGTTTAGTCTGGAGAAGAGGAGGCTGAGGGGAGACCTCATCACCCTCTACAGCTCCCTGAAAGGAGGGTGCAGAGAGCTGGGGATGAGTCTCTTTAATGAAGTAAGAAGCGATAGAGCAAGAGGGAATGGCCTCAAGTTGCACCAGGGAAGGTTTAGCCTGTATATTAGGCAGCATTTCTTTCCAGAAGGGGTTGTTAGGTGTTGGAATGCCCAGGGAGGTGGTGGAGTCCCCATCCCTGGAGGTGTTCAAGAGTTGGGCTGACATAGATCTTAGGGATATGGTGTGGTCAAGAATGGGATATGGTGTGGACGAGAATGGTCAGTGTTATTTTAATGGTTGGATTAGATGATCTTCAGGGTCTTTTCCAACCTAGATGATTCTGTGTAAAATACATGCTGAGACATTCTAATATCTCAAAAGTACATGTTCTTATTAGTACATGTTTGTGTACGTGTCCTAATTTGTAATTGCTGATACATTCACATAAATCTTTGGATTTCTGTTCTCTCATTTAATGTTGAAATTATCCATCATGTGGGGGGTTGGTTTTTTTTTTTTTTTGGTGGGTTTTTTGTTTGGTTTTTGGTTTTTGGTTTGGTTTTTTTTTTTAAGCTGTGGTTAAAACTGTAAAATTAGTATTGAGGTAAAATATTTAAACTTCTACTTTCACCTTCCATTTATTTTATTTGTTTTGACAAATGTTACCTACATCCACAAAATCAAGAACATCAAGCACACAGATTAAATATTGATTCTAACATATTTTTTTGAAAAATAGAGAATATGAAGGAGGATAATTTACCTACAGGCATTATGAAAACCTGAATTCAGCCAGTAGATATAATGTAATTTGTGTGTATTTAAACACATATTTCTGCTCAGTAGTTATGAATTTATTAAAGGAAGCAGTCTCTTGAATCAGAGACTACTAATGGTATTGAAATACCTAACTTTCATTGATATCAACAGTCATTAATTTTCTAAATATCTTTGAGAATCTCTGCTTCAAGTCAGTGACAGAGATATGCTTCCTTTGATTGGAATTACCCAGCCTAAATTGAAAGCAGCTTTCCAAGCCATTACTGTCATCAGGTCTTCTACGATTTCTGCTGAAAAGATAATCAGAGGGTACATAACTTTAAAAATTACTTATATCTACATAAATATTTTAGTCATTTGAGTACAGATCCTCATAAAGCATGAAGATTCAGAAGATGATAAATAGTGGAATTTCTTCCTCATGCATCTTTGCACAGCTTAAGCACAGTAGAAGTGTAAAAATAGTGCTTTACAGTAGTGTGTCTTAAGTGGGCACAAGACCTACATGGAGATTGACCTAACTATGTAATCCTCTAATTCTAAATCCATAGAGGATTCTCTCAGCAGTAACTGATCATTTAAACATAATTTAAACTTTTTTCTATTTTTTTCTCTTTTTTTTTTTTTTTTTTTTTTTTTTTTTTTTTTTTTTTTTTTT
>NW_020799142.1:7358089-7360714 GCF_003259725.1 Athene cunicularia | reverse complement strand
AAGAGGGGCAAAGTTGTTTAGTGTGGAGAAGAGGAGGCTGAGGGGAGACCTCATCACCCTCTACAGCTCCCTGAAAGGAGGGTGCAGAGAGCTGGGGATGAGTCTCTTTAATGAAGTAAGAAGCGATAGAGCAAGAGGGAATGGCCTCAAGTTGCACCAGGGAAGGTTTAGCCTGTATATTAGGCAGCATTTCTTTCCAGAAGGGGTTGTTAGGTGTTGGAATGCCCAGGGAGGTGGTGGAGTCCCCATCCCTGGAGGTGTTCAAGAGTTGGGCTGACATAGATCTTAGGGATATGGTGTGGACGAGAATGGTCAGTGTTATTTTAATGGTTGGATTAGATGATCTTCAGGGTCTTTTCCAACCTAGATGCTTCTGTGTAAAATACATGCTGAGACATTCTAATATCTCAAAAGTACATGTTCTTATTAGTACATGTTTTTGTACGTGTCCTAATTTGTAATTGCTGATACATTCACATAAATCTTTGGATTTCTGTTCTCTCATTTAATGTTGAAATTATCCATCATGTGGGGGGTTGTTGGTTTTTTTTTTTAAGCTGTGGTTAAAACTGTAAAATTAGTATTGAGGTAAAATATTTAAACTTCTACTTTCACCTTCCATTTATTTTATTTGTTTTGACAAATGTTACCTACATCCACAAAATCAAGAACATCAAGCACACAGATTAAATATTGATTCTAACATATTTTTTTGAAAAATAGAGAATATGAAGGAGGATAATTTACCTACAGGCATTATGAAAACCTGAATTCAGCCAGTAGATATAATGTAATTTGTGTGTATTTAAACACATATTTCTGCTCCAGTAGTTATGAATTTATTAAAGGAAGCAGTCTCTTGAATCAGAGACTACTAATGGTATTGAAATACCTAACTTTCATTGATATCAACAGTCATTAATTTTCTAAATATCTTTGAGAATCTCTGCTTCAAGTCAGTGACAGAGATATGCTTCCTTTGATTGGAATTACCCAGCCTAAATTGAAAGCAGCTTTCCAAGCCATTACTGTCATCAGGTCTTCTACGATTTCTGCTGAAAAGATAATCAGAGGGTACATAACTTTAAAAATTACTTATATCTACATAAATATTTTAGTCATTTGAGTACAGATCCTCATAAAGCATGAAGATTCAGAAGATGATAAATAGTGGAATTTCTTCCTCATGCATCTTTGCACAGCTTAAGCACAGTAGAAGTGTAAAAATAGTGCTTTACAGTAGTGTGTCTTAAGTGGGCACAAGACCTACATGGAGATTGACCTAACTATGTAATCCTCTAATTCTAAATCCATAGAGGATTCTCTCAGCAGTAACTGATCATTTAAACATCATTTAAACTTTTTTCTATTTTTTCTCTCTTTTTTTTTTTTTTTTTTTTTTTTTTTTTTTTTTTTTTTTTTTTTTCCCTTGACTGTGGCTAAACTTGTATTCTTTTCTGGAAGAAGATCTATTCAAAATGGTTCTGTAACTCTTTGAGCTGCTGACAATAGGATCTGGCTCCCTCTACAGCATCCTTTTTCCAAGACCTATTTTTGAAGCCAGAATCCAGTGGAGGGTTATCATCAAGATTTCAACATGATTTGTTATTAAGCCTATGAAATATTTCCCATTCTAAGAAACTGGTTTTAGTTGCTTATTACTTGACCAAGTTAGCAGTACAGCCTCTGGTGAAGTTTTTCACATAAATTAACTATATCAGGAGAATTTCAGATGAAGTTTTAGCTAAGATTATTTAACTATTCACAATTACATAAAAGGCTGTATCATGACATCATAATGCAAGATGAGAAAACTGGCATTTCATAGATAATCTATCTTGGTTTATCCAAATTTCTATCTTTTTTAAGTAGTTTTGTGCAACTCCACTGCAGCCATCATTGTATTTATAATTTTTGCCAAACATGCAGCAAAGTAATTTTAATTTCAGAATCCTTGAATGACTGTTAGTTATTTTTATGAATGAGTTCATGATAATCACAGCAATTGCATGGAAAAAAAAATGGTGCCTTTTCACAGGATTTGTGGATTACAGAAGCTCTTGCAGATTAAAGTTCCTTCAGGAAATCTCTGAGATGACAAAAGGTTTAAGTGAACTCCCACTGCCTCAGAAGTAATTTAAATATTTAATTCTGTATCAAATAATTAGAAGAATTTAATATTATAACGATTTCTAATAATGTGTGAATGGTAGCATAAGCTTTGACTAATGCAATTCAAAATAAAATGGATGCTGTCCTCAGGAGCAACCTGCTTGCTACTCCTGAGTTGCCTACAGAAGTGATACTGCCCTAGCACTAGGGAGTTAGGATACATTGTGTAATGGATCAAAATCACCAAAAACTTATGCAAGCTTTAAGCAGACTTCCATGAAGAGCAGCACACATTATCACTAAGAGCAAACTAACGGTGGAAAAGTCAACCAACTGGCTTATGACTACAGCTCTTGAAATCAACTGCTTTCCAAATTTTCAAAAGCCTGTAGGTAATAAATGGAATTTCATGTTTAATAGTTTTGAGATTTCACATCCCACTCAAATAAGGGAGTCAAGTGACTTAGATTTCAAGGGAAGGGGAAGCAGAATTGGAAGGGGAAGGGGAAGGGG
>NW_020799142.1:7313084-7358039 GCF_003259725.1 Athene cunicularia | reverse complement strand
AGGGGAGGGGAGGGGAGGGGAGGGGAGGGGAGGGGAGGGGAGGGGAGGGGAGGGGAGGGGAGGGGAGGGGAGGGGAGGGGAGGGGAGGGGAGGGGAGGGGAGGGGAGGGGAGGGGAGGGGAGGGGAGGGGAGGGGAGGGGAGGGGAGGGGAGGGGAGGGGAGGGGAGGGGAGGGGAGGGGAGGGGAGGGGAGGGGAGGGGAGGGGAGGGGAGGGGAGGGGAGGGGAGGGGAGGGGAGGGGAGGGGAGGGGAGGGGAGGGGAGGGGAGGGGAGGGGAGGGGAGGGGAGGGGAGGGGAGGGGAGGGGAGGGGAGGGGAGGGGAGGGGAGGGGAGGGGAGGGGAGGGGAGGGGAGGGGAGGGGAGGGGAGGGGAGGGGAGGGGAGGGGAGGGGAGGGGAGGGGAGGGGAGGGGAGGGGAGGGGAGGGGAGGGGAGGGGAGGGGAGGGGAGGGGAGGGGAGGGGAGGGGAGGGGAGGGGAGGGGAGGGGAGGGGAGGGGAGGGGAGGGGAGGGGAGGGGAGGGGAGGGGAGGGGAGGGGAGGGGAGGGGAGGGGAGGGGAGGGGAGGGGAGGGGAGGGGAGGGGAGGGGAGGGGAGGGGAGGGGAGGGGAGGGGAGGGGAGGGGAGGGGAGGGGAGGGGAGGGGAGGGGAGGGGAGGGGAGGGGAGGGGAGGGGAGGGGAGGGGAGGGGAGGGGAGGGGAGGGGAGGGGAGGGGAGGGGAGGGGAGGGGAGGGGAGGGGAGGGGAGGGGAGGGGAGGGGAGGGGAGGGGAGGGGAGGGGAGGGGAGGGGAGGGGAGGGGAGGGGAGGGGAGGGGAGGGGAGGGGAGGGGAGGGGAGGGGAGGGGAGGGGAGGGGAGGGGAGGGGAGGGGAGGGGAGGGGAGGGGAGGGGAGGGGAGGGGAGGGGAGGGGAGGGGAGGGGAGGGGAGGGGAGGGGAGGGGAGGGGAGGGGAGGGGAGGGGAGGGGAGGGGAGGGGAGGGGAGGGGAGGGGAGGGGAGGGGAGGGGAGGGGAGGGGAGGGGAGGGGAGGGGAGGGGAAAGAACCTTGGTTCTCCCTTTCTCCACAGGAAAGCAGGAAGAACACTTAAATTTGCTCAAAATTCACAGCTCTGCTGCAATTTACAGCTGCTCATTGAAAACAACATTCTTGAACAGGATAACACCTCCATGGTTTCAGCTACAGGTCCAGGGTACTTCTGGCTTAACTGGTTTTATTTTAATTTAGTTGATAGGAAACCAAATTTAGATAGTACACACCTCTACAGTTACCCAGCTTTCTTGACATGGAAGCTTGTTTTCAAACAACTTTATCCACACTACTTTTTGCTGCAAGTTTATTTCCAAGTACTCTTTGATCTGTCTGTAATGACCTACAGCATCAGGCACACTTCAGCCTGCAGAACTAGCTTTCCAGACTACAGACAGCTGGCATTAATCTAACAGCCTGACTCAGCAAATTTTAGTTTTGCTATCATTTTAATTCCAGACTATCAGAAAACACAAGGTCTTTTCCCAGACCCTCATTGCATCCACTCTGACCAGGCCACAGCTTCCTCCTCCACAACTCACTGTCAATTTCATTATTATTTGCATTCAGTATATATTGTTTTTGTCTACTATTACCTTTAAAAAAACAGTTCACAGTGGGAAATACTTAAGACATGCAGTTACCATATTCTGTCTGGGTTAATTATTAAAAAAAGCTTTTAAGAAGCAGCTACCTGCTTACTGTCTCTTTTAATGGTATTGATTGTTGTCACATACACAGAGATGTTGAAATTAAGACTTTGCCTTTTGTTCTCCATATTTCTAGACAGTCTGAACCACAATGGAGCTATTAATTGCTTTTCTATTCAGAATATTTCCAGACTACATTTTGCACCTGATATTATGTATTGTTACAGAAATCAGAGACTAGGAATTTTTATAGATTACAGTATTACTAGTTCCCTTCAGAGAAACTCATCATAAAATTGGGACATGCTTAAAAGAGTTTAATTCATCCATCTTCAATGTATTCTGAATCATCTATTTATTTTTACAAATTTGGAAATTCAACATACTGGTCAAATCAATCATACCTTTTCGTTTGTCTAAATAGCTTTGTTATCATGTAACCAATCTTACTGAGGATGCTCACAATTCAGTTTTATCAGTAATCTATCAGTGAATTTGGCAGATAGTCAATCCATTCCACATTTCACTTCCTCCTGATATTTACAGAGTAGCATGTATTTATTCCACATATATTATGTGGGGGGAAGAAATGACTTTTTTAGTCATTATTTATGAGTGTTACAGATTTATATGCACAGGTGTTCTTTATGTAACAAAGAACCCGAATACCTGAACATTTAAATAAAGCAATTAATTAATAAAGTGTCTATTCAGTATACTGTAAAATAATCTGTAAAAATATTTCATTACCTCAGTGGGTCTACATAACTGCACCTAGCCAAAGGAATTTGTCATCAGAGCGCTTCAGGAGTAAGTGCTATAGTAAGAACCTCTCTAAATTCTGTTATATTTCCAAATGTATTATCAACACAATCACATATATTGCATGCACAGTATAAACTTATAGTTTTAAGCTATTTTGTGACCATGTTATATCATCTAATTATTTTTTTTTTTATGTAGATTATGAATAAAATAACAGATCACAGCAGATTCTCCAGTTAGAAAACAACCTTCTCCTTATTTGTAGAATTGAGAACAATAACACAGACTTTCACTACTAACAAAATTTATTACATAAACCTTCAACTCTCAGATTAATCAGATCAGTTTCAGAATGATTGGCCAGTAGTTACTCTGACAATAAAAACACAAGCAGTGGAAAATAGTTCTGGCTATTCAGAGAGATCACTCAAGCCCATTTCAGGGATTTAGATCTGGCAAAGTTTATATCTATATTGAACAGACTAAGTTTCTCTTTTCCTCTGGCACTCAGGAGAATTCTGTCCTGTTTCTTGCCCACAAAACACTATTGGAGGAAGCACTGAACAATTAAATAACATCAGTTTGCCCCTGGTATTTTGTCAGCATTTTCAGTACCACCAGGTGGTCCATTGGTATGCAGCAGCCACAGGATGACAGCATCTAGAGTTCATGCATAGAGTTCTATTTTAAATTCCATGTCAACCCACGTTATTTTTCAGATACAGGATATTTATTCAACTTCGTAAATCTGCATACAAACTGTAAAATTTACCATTACTACTACCATATACTATCAACCCAGAAAATCTGCAACAAAGCAAAAGCAAACTGACCCCTCACATTGTAGAACACAGAACAAAACCAGTAAAGTCATTAATTCAGTTACATGAAAGAGCAAATAATACTAATAAGCACAACTCACTACTAGAAAGAGTGAAAATTAGTTTCATTTTCATACATTGTCAGATAAGTATTCATTGCATATTTCAGGGTGGAAAATATGTTAAATCTTGCCACTTTCTGTCCAAATCATATGCCTAATAAATAATCTAGGCTGTCAGTGGCTCTGTAACAGCAGATAGGTAAACACACACATAGAGTTATAGACATAGCAGAAACCCATTGAGTAAAATATTTTGGCCTCAGTACATTAAACATAGACAAATCTCCTTACTTACTATTGTACACTTTAGAACAGATGTCACAACAAAACAATAGTTCCAATCAGGTCTATGACTAGGGCTTTGCTTAATGAAGTGCCAGTAATAAGATGCATTAATTTCTATGATAATCTACCAATGAATGCAGAATAAAAGCTTAGTGCCATGGTTTTTTTTGAGACATTAAATAAATAACCAAAGAGGAGTGGGAAATGGAGGATTTTATGCTTGTAGAGGTAAAAAGATGTCAATTATAATCTCAAAAGCAGAAAATTATGTTTAAATATTAGAAAAGGTCTTATGTGCCCATAAGCTTCCCTGATTTTTCTAGCTATATCACATGCCTATTAAAAAGGAATTACCTTACTTACAAATCTTGCCTCATCTAGCAAACTGTTTTTTAAATATACCGAGAAGTGAAATGATGCTTATTTCAATTAAGAAGAAAGGTAGAATAATATTACAATAAGGATGAAACAAGTAGGTTTTAGGGGAGAAATATTAGTTCCTTCAGCACAACCAGAGATATAACAGGGAAATGAGTACTCAAGTTTCACAAAGCGTACTTGCTACTGGATACTACCTAAAGCATAAGTAATGTAGGAAGACAGAATTTCTATCAGGACAGTCTGTGCAAGCAAGCTGATTTTACAGAAGGTAGGCAAGCAGATCTGAAACCCTGCAAGCTGGATCTTTTGTTCTTTTCATCTCTGTATGCATGGGGGCTAGTCCCTCTGTGCTGCTGGTTCAGGTCCTTGCTGAGCTGACTTAACTCACAAACCTGGGATTAAAATATCCACTTTTGTTGTTATCCTTCTTGTCCTGTATTTTATACACACTGATAAATATGTTGTCTCCTTTGAATAGGGAGAAGCATTTTTAATTTGTACTTTCTTTTAGTCTTATCTGATTTAAGTGTAGTTTTAGCATAACCAAAAAGCAACTAGGGCCTTCTCACCAGATGATTTAGTAAATCTTTCTGCAGAGGACCTTGGTTGTCCTAATTACCCTGTCTCGTTAAGGTATTCACTAGAATATACAACAGCAGAAGTGCCTTTCATTGAACAGAAGTGTACAAAAAACATTGGGGAACATACTTGCCTGACCAAAGAGCTTGTTACAGTTCTCCTTTGGGATCACTAGAGGCAACAGCTTTTGTCCTAGAGCATGGTCATTTTCTACAGAAAAAGCTGAGGTGTAGTCTTAGACGACATCATCTACTCTGCAAGCTGACAGAGAGACTGGCTGCTGGGCATAGGCTTGTATGAGATTCTCTTCAGAATTATTTCATTTATGCTGTGCATCTCACTCAGCAAATTGTAGAAGACTGCATTTAAATATGGTCATGTCACATTTTCCTTTTGTGAGGCAAGGCAAGGCAAGGCAAGGCAAGGCAAGGCAAGGCAAGGCAAGGCAAGGGAAAATAAAGTATCAGCCAAGGTTACGCATGACAAGCTGACAAGCTGAGCAAGAGCCCAACATTTCCCCTGGCAAGATGCAAAATAAACCAATGTGCTTGAACAGACCTCCTTCCATTAGATATTTCATTATTGTCCTACTCACCTGTCCCAATCCAATATTGGGGAGGGTTCTTAAACGATCCCAAGAGTGAGATTAAGACAAAATAGGTCAGATGCTGTACAACTTTGTGAACTTTATTTTGCATACAACTGCTAATAGCAATAGGACAGAGAAAAAGGAAGGAAGAGTCAGAATCCTGAAGCAAGAAAACGACAGATGCAGCAAGATTAATTGCCACCACCATGAATCCAGCAATGCACCATTGGCTCAATCCTGGTGCAGGTGATGGCGCTCCAAGCTCCAATAGTGATGACAAGGCTGAGAGGAAGAGAGAGAGAGATAACAAGCATGCCAAGAGAGGAGTACAGTCCTTTTATTGTCCCAGTCCTCCTGATTTCTCCAAAAAGTCTGCCCATTTCCATGAGGCTCATTGTCTTTGATCTTCCATGCATGCATGCCCAGGCATTCATGGTGGTTGCACCCGCCTGCATGTCTTCTTCACTTCGATTTAACTTCAGGTGGAGGTCATGGCTTTGTCTGAGACAGTTCCTCTTCTCCAGAGCATATTTTTCCATGTCCACAGGACACTGAGGCCAGGAAGTGGTGGTGGTGCAACAGCAATGTTGAGACAGAGAGAGTCCAACACAGTCCCTTACAACACCTTGACAAATTCCATTGTGTTACTGACTGCCACTGTTGTTATCAGAGTGATTCACATAATCCCCATTATTTGTTTCTGCTGCATTTTTCAATTTATGTCATAGGGAGAGGGAAGTTGATTTCTTCTTTGCAGCTGCAAGGACAGTAAGTGTTCTTCAGCTCAAAACTGTGACATTAGAAAATCCACATCATCTCACAGAGTGTTCCGGTGGGTGTTGGTTTTGCTTCTTTTTAGTAGTAGGCTAGATTGAAAGTTATGATTAAGGAGTTAAGAGATTAATTTATTTTTTGCCTCAGTCTTTAATAACAAGATTAGTTTTACTGAGGGAATCCAGCCTCCTCAGCCAGAAGACAGAAACTGGGAGAACGACCCCCCCTCCCCAAGTCCAGGAGGAGACAGTCAGTGACCTGCTGCATCACACAGACACACACAAGTCTATGGGACTGGATGGGATACACCCGAGGGTGCTGAAGGAGCTGGCTGGGTGCTGGCCAGGCCACTTTCTATCATTTACCAGCAGTCCTGGCTGACTGGGGAGGTCCCGACTGATTGGAAATTGGTCAGTGTGATGCACATGTATAAGAAGGGTTGGAAGGATGATCTGGGAAATTACAGGCCTGTCAGCTTGACTTCGGTGCCTGGGAAGCTGATGGAGCAGCTCATCCTGAGTACCATCACACAACACATGCGGGACAGCCAGATGCTCAGGCCCAGTCAGCATGGGTTTATGAAAGGCAGGTCCTGCCTGGCAAACCTGATCTCCTCCTATGACAGGACGACCTGCTTATTGGATGAGGGAAAGGCTGTGGATGTTGTCTACCTTGACATTAGCAAGGCCTTTGACACCATTTCCCACAACATTCTCCTGGCAAAACTGGCTGCTCGTGGCTTGGATGGCTACGCTTTGGTGGGTAAAAGCTGGCTGGATGTCCGGGCCCAAAGAGTTGTGAATGGAGTTAAGTCCTGTTGGGGGCTGTCATGTCCTGCTCAGATGAGGGAGACAACTGACTCAGATTCAAAAATCCCCAACAGAGCAGACAGCAAGTCTCCAAGTCCACACTTTTATTAACTATGCTCAGTGTACTAATTGAACACATGATAATTGGCTAGGTATATAGCAAGTTGTGGCAAGCGATACAATATACCTTGCATTTCTTATTGGAAAAGGAAAAAGAGGAAGACAGAGGATATAGGGAAATACAGGTGACTGACCTAGGCTTCTGCGTTGATCCCACCAGAGAGGGTTCAAGGAGCCAGGAGCCATTTGTCTTTTTTGCTTGTATCCATCTTTGCTTCACTGCACTCTCCAGGCCCCACCCTTTCTTCCCCCCCCCTTATTTATACCCCCTTTTCTTGTGTCCATCCCCTAGGTCGACCCACATACCTACGTATCCTGTGTATGGGGAGGGGTAAGGAGTTTCATTGGATGATGTAATTAGCATTATCATGTTTGCCTTTGTTAGCATATTGAGTGGTGTTAACTTTAATATGCTTTGCATAGATAATGAAGCAAAGTTCATTCAGCGGACACATGGTCCCTTGAAATTTGCCCAGGTGCCCCAGAGCAGGGCCGTCCTGTCTCCACAGGGCTCCCTCTTCCAAATGCACCTCGTCTTATTCAGGCAGCCTTATCAGCTTAGACATTCACACTATCCACCCTGTGACTCATAATTTTGTATTGCGAATGTTTGAGGCATTTCTTCGATCAGCCTCAATTTTTACTTTCTCAGGCTGCTTTTCTTGGTTTCTCCCAGCCCTGGTTTCTCATCTTTCTTAGTGGCTGATCACAAGTAGTGTCCCCCAAGGCTCGATGTTGGTGCCACTCCTGTTTAACATCTTTATTGATGATCTGGACGAGGGGATCGAGTGCACCCTCAGTCAGTTTGCAGATGACCCCAAGTTGGGTGGGAGTGTTGATCTGCTCGAGGGTGGGGAGGCTCTGCAGAGAGACCTGGACAGGCTGGAGCCATGGGCTGAGGCCAACTGCAGGAGTTTTCATAAGGCCAAATGCCGGGGGCTGCCCTTGGGCCACAACAACCCCCAGCAGCGCTACAGGCTTGGGGAGGAGTGGCTGGAGAGCTGCCAGTCAGAGAGGGACCTGGGGGTGTTGATTGACAGCCAGCTGAACAGGAGCCAGCAGGGTGCCCAGGGGGCCAAGAAGGCCAATGGCATCCTGGCTTGTGTCTGCAATAGCGTGGCCAGCAGGGACAGGGAAGGGATCTGACCCCTGTACTCGGCACTGCTGAGGCCGCACCTCGATTCCTGTGTTCAGTTTTGGGCCCCTCACTCCAAAAAGGACATTGAATGACTCGAGCGTGTCCAAAGAAGGGCAACGAAGCTGGTGCAGGGTCTGGAGCACAGGTCATACGGGGAGCGGCTGAGGGAACTGGGGGGGTTTAGTCTGGAGAAGAGGAGGCTGAGGGGAGACCTCATCGCCCTCTACAGCTCCCTGAAAGGAGGGTGCAGAGAGCTGGGGATGAGTCTCTTAACCAAGTAGTAAGTGATAGGACAAGAGGGAATGGCCTCCAGTTGCGCCAGGGAAGGTTCGGACTGGATATTAGGCAGCATTTCCTTCCAGAAGGGGTTGTTAGGTGTTGGAATGGGCTGCCCAGGGAGGTGGTGGAGTCCCCATCCCTGAAGGTGTTTAAGAGTCATGTTAATATAGCGCTGCGGCATATGGTGTGGTCAAGAATGGTCAGTGTTAGGTTAATGGTTGGACTAGATGGTCTTCAAGGTCTTTTCCAGCCTAGATGATTCTGTGATTCTCTGAATTATTATGACTCAGGGATGGTTTTGGTAGTGAATTAAATTAGACAGAAAGAAAGAAACCATGAAAAAGATAGCTTCATAATTTCTATTAGTGTCTTTTTTTAATTGTCCGTATAGTTTTCTTCAGACAAAAAAACACAATATTTTACATCTCATTATATACTATAAGAGAGTCTTCTTTTCACATATTTTGAATTGAACTCATACTTTTTTGTATTTCCTTTGATTCGATGTGAAGTTTTCTAACTTCAAGTATCAGGGTATATATATATATAATTTTTTTTTTTCCAATGCTCAGGCTTGCTATTTTCCTTTGTCACTGCAAAGGCAAATTACTTTTAATAAAGCAAATGATTACTTATATATAATGAGGATTTGCTTGCCAAAGCAGTATTTAAAATGAGTTTTATTTAATGCTGTGGTAGAAACTTGTAAAAAAAAACCCAAATGAAGGTAATAAAGCATTAATATATAAGGTAATATAGCATTAAATTCCAAAATTAGGACAAATCAATTTGACACATGGGAAATGATATCAAACACAAATATTTTAATAGAATCATAGAATCATAGAAAGCTTTGGTTTGGAAGGGAGCTTTAAAGATCACCTAGTCCAAGCCCTCTGCCATGGGCAGGGACATCTTTCACTAGACCTGCCTGCTCAAGGCCCCATCCAACTTGGCCGTGAACACATGATGGGACATCTACAGCTTCTCTGGGCAACCTGTGCAGATTCACAAGAGAAGGGTATAGGGGGAGAATTACCTCCCTCTATCTGCTGGTCATGTTTTTTTGTTTTGGTTTTTTTTTTATACAGCCTACATAAAAAGGCTGCAAGCTCATGTCCAGTTCTTCATCCACCTGTGTCCTCCAAGTCCTTCTCTGCAGATCTGCTCTCAATCCATTCATCCCCATCTGCATTGATATAGAGAATTGCTGCAATCCATGTGCATGACCTTGAACTTGTACTTTCTGAACTTCATTAAGTTTCCATGGACCCACTCCTCAAGCCTGTCAAGGTCCCCCTGGATGGCAACCCTTCCCTCAAGTGAATTAACTGCACCTGTCAGCTCGGCATCATCCACAGACTTGCTGAGGGTGCACTCAACCCCACGATGTTGTTGATGAAGAAATTAAATAGTATTTGTCTCAGTACAGACTCTTGAGGCACACCGCTCATTACTGCTTTCTACGTGGACATTGAGCAATTGACTATAACTCTTTGAACACAACCATCCAGACAATTTCTTATTAACAGCCCATCCATCAAACACATAGCTCTTTAATTGAGCAATAAGATTTCTCTTGGTTTCATCATCGTCACACTGACTGTGTGACATTCTTAGATCATTTAACAAATGTAAATGTGGATATCTTTAGTACAGCAGGTATATCTCTAATCTTAGAACAATTTATATTGTTCTTTAAATAGTTGTCTTGAATATTCCCTAAGTCTCTCTGAATATTTTGCTATTTACAGTTTGCAATGGGTTGTTGTAGGTACAGTGTAAGTAACAGGTAAGTATTGAAAACTAGCTCAGATAAGTCAAGGTGCTGTAACGGAGGCATTGTCTTGAAGTTTACCTATCAGACCAGTTTTCTGAGGCTGAAATCCATTAACACAGCTTTTTCTTGGAAAGAATATATATATATTTTTTTTTTAAATAACTCATTCTACCATTTCTAGGTTCTCCAAATTGTTCATTCATCATAATATGCATGAGGCATAATTCAACAAATAATGTGAATTTTAAGTTTTTCCAATTATTCCCCTCCATATTCCATCCTATAATTTTGAGGAATTATGCCTCTGTTTCTCCAGATCTGTTCTGAGGTCCACCTCATAATTTTTGCATCTAAATGCCCACAGCTGCCCAGATGTGCTCTAAAAGAATCTTCCAAGGCAGCCTGTCTGTGCACAGTTTATACATTGTTATCACATAACTACAGCATTCACAGTGTCAGGGGAACACAGCTAGCTTATATGGGGGAGGTGTCTCACATAAGGAGATAAACACAATGATAAAAGGCAACAGCTATTTATATTGAAGAGCAGAACCAATTTCCATTTCAATGACAGCATTCCCAGCCACTGTCAACAACATAGGGGTACTTATATGTTTTGACTTAATTTTTCAATTAGTTGCTCTCCTTCTTTTACAGGTTCAGTTGATTTTTAACAAACAATTTTTCAAAACATTTTGTTTTGCATGATTTACAGGCATGTAATGAACCATGGATACAAAAATTAGCCTTTTGAGCCAGCAATTACTGACTGAAATACAATCTCCACAGTAATCACAGCCACCAAAACTGAAGCCACATTATGGGAAAGGGAAGTCATTAAAGCTATAATGTCTAGAAAACAGAGGTATATTAGAATTACTATAATGTTTAGTCAGTAATTGAAGTGATGTGGAAGAAAGAGTATGGAAAATAATCAGTTCTACATAGAGCTTAGTGTACTGTCAAAGTGATAAACACTTTAGCATGGAGACGAAAGCTTCTGTTATATCAGCAGTCAGGTGTTGCATCTAATCATTCATGTCCCTTGTTTTCAGGAGTGTGTATTACTTACGTCCTGGAAAAGATCACAGGACTTAGATATGACAGTCATTTAAGTTTTACAGTGTTTATAAATATTAATGTGCACATATAATCACTCACTAATATATGAACATGCAAAAGCTAAGGTAGGAATCACTGTGGCACTTGACTTGCATTTTTGTTATACAGCGTTCTGCCAGAAAAATTTCTGGGTAAAGAACTCAGGTCAGATACACTCTAACATCACAAGAAGAAACCAGTCTTTGTTATGTCTATAATTTTGTAACATGAACAGCATTTGTTTTGTGCCAAAATTCACTAACACTGTGACTCTGTAAACATATTCTGTAGAGCAATGTTGAGCAGATTTAATTCTGTTGCTTTCAACTTCTGTAATGATCCTTTCCATATTTATTTGCCACAAGGCCCACAGATATTCAAATCGCTGTCAGAGTAAACTCAAGCAACCACAAGTCAAATATTTTTCTGTGCAATTTTGGTAGTATAAAAATAATTAGACATAGATCAGAGCCCCGTAAAACTACACATTGATCAGTGGTGCAGAAAGAGTCAGTCACTACTACCAAATATTTACAAAGTAAATATACAGCTCTGCTCAATTCCCTGTGTAACCTCTTCAAAATAGATTGAAATCCAAAGTTTGGCTGCAAGACAATCCTTCCAGTACTATTTATTTTTGCTATTTTCATTTATTTTTAATTCCTTGAAGAGAAAGCTTCCTCTCAAGAAAATTATGAAGTTCAAAGCAATGCTTTCAAAATTTGGACATATTGAAATCTAAAATAAAAAGATGGGGATTCTTGATTTTCCTTCAGGGAAATTAACAAGACAATCATATAGTAAATAGGGTCCTATATCTAAAAACATATAATTGAATGGATTCCTGGAAACACCAGAAAATAACTACTCTCATCTTAAGCTATGACATAACATTAATGATGACATTAATTTCATGAAACAAATCACATATAAATACATGCCATAAGAATAAATGCTTAAGGAATTCTTTAGACTTAAGTAAAATTTCTATGCACAGCATTTACAAATTCCAAATCTAAATTTGAATAATACACAATATTTGCTCTGCTTAACTTGAAAAACAAACAAACAAAACCACAAAAAAACCCAAACCAAATAAACCCCCCAAAAAAATAAAAGAAGACTTGAGTCTGAGACTGAATGTTGTCTTGAATTTGAAAAAAAGCTTCTATCTCGACATTTTCTTTATTTTATACTGGGGCTGTCTGGGATGGAGTTAATTTTCCCCATAACAACCCCCGTAGTGCTGTGCTTTATATTTGTGGTGAGAACAGGGTTGATAACACACCAGTGTTTAAGCTCCTGCTGAGCAATGCTTCACACAGAATCAGGGCTGTCTCTTCAACCTCTGCTCCCCAACCCCCCAAAGTCCAGTGGGCTGAAGATGAGGAAGAGGTTGGGAGAGGACATAGCCATGTGTCAGGAACTGAAGGAATTAATGCCTCAAATATTCATCGACAGAAAACCTCAAGGACAAATTGTGGTCTTTATGATTAGTCTAAGGAATGAATTATCTGCCTAGGGAAGGACAGGGTGTATGGAAGGGTACATGGCTCTTCCTCCTTGCAGTTTTATAACCAAATTTCTTAGATAAGCCTTGAAGGAAGGAGACATAGACTGAGTAAAGCCACATGTTCTGGTTAAGACCTAGTTTTAATTTCTTACTAGAGCCTCGAAGAAGAGCTAAAAGACTAACAAGAAAGATAAACAACTGATAGCAGATAGAGCTAATGACTGGATAATTGCCCAAGCAAACAAACAAACAAACAAACAACAAAAAAAACCCCACAACAACAAAAAACCTGAGCAAAAGGTAAAAGTGGTATAGGGAGATCACAACCACCAACTCAATTGGACAAAAATGTTAATGTACCCCATTCCCCACCAATACATGCACAGAAACCATGCTCCACCTTTTGCCCATTTCTCATGGAAATTACTTCATGGAATACCTGCCTCTCTTTGTCTACTATGCTAATCCACTTATAAGATGAACTTAAAAGGCAATAGAAAACTTTACTGTGTGTGCACACACCACCCAAAATTACTTGACCTGAGACAACACTTGAACCTGGAGTGGTGATCTGGATTTTTTCGACTCTCTTTGTCTCCTTTCTTTTTCTTTTCTTCCCTTTCTTTTCTTTCTCATAGATTTATAAAAGACCACATTGCTTATTATCCTTTTCCAAGTTTAAGTTGTTTCTTCTTCAGGTAAAACATTTTAACTGGTCATTTGGTGTTGTTTCAACTTATTTTAACCTGAGAGGATCACAGAACCATTACAACTCTCTGGGTTCACAGTCTGGGTCGTGACACCAGGACAGCTAACCCAAACTGACTAAAGGGGCATTCCATATCATGTGATGTCTGATCAACCATATAAATGAAGACATATAAATCAAATGTTGTTGTTTATTTTCTGAAGTACCTGCTATGTGTACTGGGGCCCTACTTCCCAGGAAATGGCTAGACATCTGCTGATGGGAAATAAAGAATAGAGAGCTTTGCTTTGCTTTGTTCTGCTTCCATATGTAGCCTTTGCTTTTCCTCTTTCAACTGCCTTTATTTCGACCCATGTGCTTTCAATCTTATTTCACTTGCTGTCCATCTGATGGGGAGGAGTGAGAGAGTGACTTTTTGGGCACCTGGTGACATGCTAAGGTCAACTCACCACACTTGTAACACATCTATTTCACAAATAGTTTATCAATAAAACTAGGACAGGTTGTTACCTAGATCAATTTTGACTAAGCTCCAAGTGAACTGTCAGAAATAATCAATATTTAGACAATGAACCAAAATATTTTTTTCTTCTCTTTTATAATTTAAGTACATGATTACATAATTGATTTCCTGTTACTGCACTTTTACTAATTTGTGTTATTACTATACCCATCTAGTTATCATATGTGTTTAGATAACTTCTGTTGAAGTTTTTCGTACACTCAGGATAACTATATAAACACTGGGCTCCAAAGTAATTAATTAATCTTTTAAATAATAATTACTTACATTGCTGCTTTGTCTCAGAAAAGCAATATTATCACACAC
The DNA here is from genome assembly GCF_003259725.1 of Athene cunicularia. Lineage (NCBI taxonomy): Eukaryota > Metazoa > Chordata > Aves > Strigiformes > Strigidae > Athene > Athene cunicularia. The sequence goes on along the minus strand of NW_020799142.1, from coordinate 7,343,835 downwards.
ACAGGTGAGTGAGGAAGTCAATTTGTGTAAAGGAATAATTTTTATGTGCACAGTTTTATGAGTATTGCTCATGCATCTGTGGCTAAATAACCTTTATGGCTGTATTCTGATCTATATTCATATTATCAAGATGTCTTGGACCGCAATGCCTTCCTGTAATCAGACAACTTTTTTTTTCTAGGTTAAATACTACTTATATTAAGAAGAGTAGCTGAATCTAAGAGTTTAAATGGAAAGTATTCACATTCCTTTAAACTCTCCAAAGTGTTAAAGAGCAATCCAAATGGTGTCTTTATTTTGAAATAGGACAAATTTTAATGTTATGGCTTCTTTTTTCTTGCATACTTTGGTGAGCTTGTTTATAACAAATCAGAAATATAACCTGTTGACATAGAAGTCAGTATCCATTAAAACTAAAAGGATATTTAAACTTCAGAATATTGTTAAAAAAAAAAAAAAAAAAGAATTGATTTTGCAAGAAACTTTCCTAAATGTGTCACTTTTTGCTGAGAAGAAAACTTTGAGACACAAGAAAATATTTTTCACAAGAAAACATCTGAGACAGTCAATAAGAACATGGGGATGTACTACCCTATGGGAGCTGTAGCCTAGATGATTCATAGAGCAGTGCATTTGTATAAGCTTGTTTCTTCCAGGTGAAAATGATGTACCATGACACTCTAACAATACACAATTTTCCAAAATACAGAATGTCTTCAGAGGTTTATTTAAATAAAGGTCCTTAACTAAAGTTCACATTAAATGTTAAGACACATAATTTTCATACTAGATATTTCAAGTCTTTACCCAAGTTGCCCATATTTTTTATAAAAAAATATTTTTGACAGCTCCACTTTGAAGAAAGTATTCAACACTGATAAAAATTCAAATAGACAGTAATTATATAATCACATTTATTTTCAATGTTTTCTTCATAGACTTAAGAGCTAAATGCATTAAAAAATAAACCAGAATAGACTCTGGAGAAGAACCAAGAGCCTTGTTCTGGTTCAACTGACACCTTTGGTGAGCTTCTTGTTCTTTAAATCCCAATTTCATATTCCGTGCTTTGAATAACATTACCCAGAGGTCTTCTTTCAAGAGGATCCATTTATGATGGCATGCTAAAATAATTTTTTTAAAGTGGATTTCTTTAGAAACTATGTATCACAAAAAAGGCTGAAAGGGAACATTAACCATTCTTTTGCAGTTTAATGGTGTTACAAACATTGAATATGCTGCTAATATTGTCTATGCACAGCTCAGACTTTGAATACTAGTGCTTGGCAACTAGAGTATTGATCGACATAAGCAGTTCTTACAGTACCCAGAATGTTTCATACTTTTTAGGGAGCAAAGCAATATGAAATGTCTGGGACAAATAGAATAAAGAAAACAGGCACAATATAAAAAATAGTACAAGAAATAGTGCTCTCTCTTTAAAATCAGCCAAAAAAAAAAAAAAAGTCCACTTTCTGGATAGAAGCAGGTCAGATCATACCACATTTACATAAAAATTAGAACTTATTTAATCCAAAATAAATTAAATAGGACTTCTGCATTAACTGTATAATATGGAGAAGAGACTTTTTCAAGTCTCCATTAACATGGAGACTTTGAAAGCGAGGGGAAATATGAAGTGACATCACATGCTTGGGGACAGATTACTACAAAGATTTCATAAAATCTTTGTCAATATCTTAATGAACATATGGGAAATTTGTTATGGGAAAATTGTGGGATAGGGGTGACAATGGGGAAATATCCAAAAAGTAATGTAATGCCTAAGAACAGTCAACATTTTAAACTAGCTGTTATTTACAGAATCACAGAATCATCTAGGTTGGAAAAAAACTTGAAGATCATCCAGTCCAACCATTAACCTAACACTGACAGTTCCCAACTACACCACATCCCTCAGCGCTATGTCGACCCGACTCTTAAACACCTCCAGGGATGGGGACACCACCACCTCCCTGGGCAGCCCATTCCAATGCCTAACCACTTGTTCTGTAAAGAAAATTCATAACAACAAGAGGTAGTAACTGTGCATCAGCAACAGCAAATGCCCCAACCATTTTGAAAAATTATTGCTTTGGGACAACTCTTCACTAATACAGGTCTTAATGACAATTGTGTACATGTTGCTAAGCAATAGCAATGATAAAAAATATAAAGTAAAGCTTTATCTATACCCTTCAGCTTGTAGTAATTTAACTTCTGTGTATTACCATCTTTAAGTTAGCAAGACTTCTGTGAACATTTAATTCAGGTTAAACAGATCCTTTTCATCTTAATTTAGGATAATTTACAGGAAATTCTGCTTAGTCTAAAGAGCAACTTTGATACTAGAGGAGTGTCCTGGTTGCATAGTGGGAGATTACATGAGTGCAGTTATATTTCTGTAGTAACAATCATTATAATTGTATTGGGCAAATTCTTTGTCAAGTTCCAACATATGGAAAAAGTCAGAAATAGGGGCTGTGTCAAGCTGATTAGAATTGAGCTATCTAATTCACATTATGGATCTTGTGTAGCACATTCTAACTGATGTAGGCTGTGGAACACACTTTATTGCCAACTCAGAAGACAAATTTTGCTTAGTAAAAGAGTAAATTTTTTTTTTTCTTTTTAATTTGATAGCTAAAATGACATTAAAAATATTGTGGTACATGGGATTCTGAAATAGTCTAGAAGAATGTAAATTCCATAATAATCAAAGTACAGTCCATCAAGAGGAGTACAAAACACTATATATTAAACTTTGCATTAGTCTAGAGTAGCATGTTTATCTGAACACTCCCATGAGTATATAGGATGGGAGGTTACTGTTCAAATTAAAGAAACATATACGGGGCACATCTTCATACTATTTTACAGGCAGACAAAAGCTCACCTGTTTGACTTCTGAGTAGAAAGCAAGCCACATGAAAGCAAATGTTTTAGAATAAAACCAGAGCTTGAAGCAATATAGATATCTATACTTACAAGTCTAAATAGGGTTTATTGCCATGTACAAAATGAATGTGGTGTCAAATGCCTATGAGTCCTACACACCTCAAATTAAGCAGAGAAAGCTGTGTCTGCTGGCAAAATAATGTGAAGACATCTGCATTCCTAAAAGGGTGAGATTTAACAGAGAACAGCTGTTCGACTCTCAGGTCACATAAGTGTAACTTTTTGGAGGAAGAATCAGAGCAAGGAAATGGATTCTACAAGGGACTATGTTAATATATTCATGTGGAGGCATATATTTGCCACCTTTCATGTAAATGTACTGTGAGTGACATTGCTGGATACTCATTCTATAGGCAACAGTACTTTTTAATGCTTATGCTGAGTCAAAGATCTTTTGGACATAATCATTTATGCTTTTGCCACCACATCGTGGCACTCTTCTTCTTCCCCTCGTGATGCCCACAATCTGAAGTCTAGCTTCATAAATTAATGAAGCTGAAGGCAGTACAGAAGTCATTGGCAGCTGCTCAGTTATTAAGCAATGTTTCACAGAAGCAGCCCATTATTTCACAGACTTCTTCAACCTGTACTTACCCAGAGTTAATCTGAGGATGTTGATTCCAACCTGCGAAATGCTAACCAGTCACAGATTCACAAAACCGTTCCAGTTGGAAAAGACCCTTGGGATCATCAAGTCCAACCATCAGCCCTACTCTACAAAGTTCTCCCCTACACCACATCCCCCAACATCTCATCTAAAGAACCTTTAAACACATCCAGGGATGGTGACTCCACCACCTCCCTGGGCAGCCTATTCCACTGTCTGACCACTCTTTCTGTGAAACATTTTTTCCTAATGTCCAGTCTGAACCTCCCCTGTTGCAGTTTAAAGCCATTCCCTCTTGTTCTGTCACTAATCACCTGTGAGAAGAGACAAGCAAAAACCTCTCCACAATGTCCTTTCAGGTAGCTGTAGAGAGTGATGAGGTCTCCCCTCAGCCTTCTCCTCCTCAAACTAAACAGTCCCAGCTCCTTCAATCGCTCCTCATAGGATTTGTTCTCCAGGCCCTTCACCAGCTTCATTGCCCTCCTCTGCACTCGCTCCAGCACCTCGATATCTCTCTCGTATTGAGGTGCCCAAAACTGGACACAATACACCAGGTGTGGCCTCACCAGTGCAGGGTACAGGGGGACTATCACCTCCCTACTTCTGCTGGTCACACTCTTTCTAATACAAGCCAGGATGCCGTTGGCTTTCTTGGCCACCTGGGCACACTGCTGGATCATGATCAGTTGGTTATCAATTAGAACCCCCAGATCCTTCCCTTCCAGACAGCTCTCCAGCCACACCTGCCCAAGCCTGTAGCCATGCAGGGGGTGGTTGTGGCCCAAGTGCAGGACCTGGCACTTGGCCTTGTTGAAGCTCATCCCGTTAACGTTGGCCCACGGATCCAATCTATCCAAGTCTCTCTGTAGAGCCTCCCTGTCCTCATGCAGATCAACACTCCTGCTTACCTTGGTGTCATCTGCAAACTTACTGATGATACACTCTAAGTCCTTATCAAGATCATCAATAAAGATGTTGAACAGAAATGGTCCCAACACCAAGCCCTGAGGAACAACACTCGTGACCAGCCCCCAGCTGGATTTAGCTCCATTGACCACCACTCTCTGGGACTGTCCATCCAGCCAGTGCTCGACCCAGCAGACCATTCACTCACCCAGGCCATGGGCAGACAGTTTTTCTATGAGAATTCTATAGGGAACTGTGTCAAATGCTTTTTGAAGATCCAGGTAGACAATATCCACAGCTTTTCCCTTGTCCAATAGTTGGCTCATCTTTTCATAGAAGGAGATCAGGTTTGTCAGGCAGGACCTGCCTTTCATAAACCCAGGCTGACTGAGCCTGATCCCCTGGTTGTCCATTATACGACTTTTAATGGCACCCGAGATGACCTGCTTCATGACCTTCCCTGGTACCCAGATCAGACTGACAGGTCTATAGTTTCCTGGATCCTCCTTTCTGCCTCTCATGTAGATGGGTTTTACATTTTATACCCTCCAGTCCAATGGGACCTCCCCAGTCAGCCATGACTTCAGGTAAATCATGGACAGCGGCTTGGTGAGCACATCTGCCAACTCCCTCAGCAGCCTTGGGTGTAACCCATCCGCTCCCACAGACTTGTGTGCATCCAGGTGGTGTAGCAGGTCTCTGACCACCTCCTCTTCAACTGTGATGACCTCTTTAATTGTGATGATGGTTCCAGCCTGCAAAATGTTAACTAGTCCTAAGACTTTGTCGACACTTGGCAGTTAATATTTTTATTAAAATCTGAGAAGAATTCTGAAAAGATTTTTTTTAAAAAAATACCTAAATAATGAAATCTACCACTTGCACTCTAAATACATTTCACTTGCCTCAGCAGTGATCATATTTAATGGTCTTCAGAGTATATTCAAATATTTATAAACTTAGAGAGAATTTCAGGTGCAATCTAACTTTAATGTATCTATAAGATTTTAAAGCGTTAAACAAGTTACACATATAACTTCCTCTAAGATTTGAGAATTGTAGTATAACTTGAAAGGGAAATATTTGTCCATTTGTCCAAAGGTAAATTTTCTTTTTAACATGTGATCACCTGCATTTTCTATTTAGTTAACAATTCCTTTTTGTATTGATAGGGCAGTGGGAGCCCACTCTTTAATTGTTGCTAAGAAGATAACTCATCAGCTATTATAGTTTCAAATGGCCTGTTATGTTAACAAAGACCAGACTGACCACTGAGTAAGCATTTGCAACAGTGAAGGGAGAAACATTTTCAGCTAATTCTCTTGGGTTTAGAGTGAAATTGTCTGCCTGAAAATTATATCTGCCCCAGGATTCATTATCTATCATGAATACACCCTCTTCTGTGTCTCCAGCATGCACAAGCATGCTTTGGGAATTTCAGTCTATAGGTCACTCTAAATCAAATCAATACACACAATCTGTGAATGAGGGAAGAAAGAAAGAGATTGGAAACTGGAATATTCTTTAATATTTAACATGCCATCTTTCTACAGATATTTTCAAGGTTTTCAAAGCTAAATATGGGCGCACTTTTATGAAATAGAATTGACACAGCTGCGCTTGCAGCTGTGGTCATATCTATAATGTGTCTTTTCCTTATGGGCAAAGATAAAATGGAGCCAGTGATGCTGTGTTTTCTATTGTATTTTCTTAAGCAGCCTACACAAGAAAACTTTTCTGACCAAAGAAAACCCCAAACAAACAAAAAACCTACATGCTAGCTTATTTGAGTCTTGCCTCACTTTTTATGCTTGATAGAATTGGAAATATCTGTGAAGAATGGAAAAAGGACAAAATATAACTCAAGATTAGTTATTTCTGTGGACTTTAAAAGGTCTATCATATGACTTGCAATGTGTTTATAAAGTAATCTCTTGTACTAACAAACCTACTTTATAATCTTATTCCTGGCAGGAAAAGCATTGTTACATACAAAAATATACTATTCTGAAATAGAAATGTTATTTTTGCTAATTTCCACTGTTCAACAAATCTGTAATATTACTACATAAGTAAATTAATCAGATCTCATGACCTCGATGACTGATACACAGCTGAACACTGCTTCTCAGAGATTGTAAAAGCAGATAGAAGTAATAAAATTACAGGACCCTTGAATGTTCAGTCCTCCATTAATATTAGTTTAGCTGACTAAGTACATAGTGCAGATTGAGACCAATATTAGACAGCCACTTTACATAAAAATAAACTTCATAAACCACACAAATGTATATATTAATTACATGCTTTCATATTTTAAAAATTTATGCTGTTTATCTTTGGCTCTGATTATTGTTTTAGGAAAAAGTGTAATAGGTCTGAAAATCCACATGACACTATATTCAACACAGTATTACATATACTCACTCAATTTTAACTGATATTTCTTATTGGGTATTTAACTTCACAGCTTTCTAGTGGACTGAAGAAAACTTCAATCTGCTTTTTTTATGCACATTTCTCTCTCTCTGTGGACCTATGTAACAAGACTTCTACAGGTAATCAAAATATGTTACTGAACATCATTCTACCTGACCAACACTTTAATGGTGTAGTCACCTTCTTCTGTCAAAGTTAAGTTTCTTTCATTATCAGCTTAGTCACAAGCTTCCCTTGGGTTACTAGGGTCTCTAAAATACACTATATATTTTAAGCCAAAACATCTTGCCAACATTTTTTTTTATCTTACTTTTTTTCTTGCTAAACATTTTTTTATTGAGAATAAATTAGGTCAGTGTCAATGTAGCTTCTGGTACCTGCAGACACAGTTGAAGGTTGGTGATTTCATGAAGAAGAAGGGTTTGAAGATAGGACAGTAATAAATAAGAGAGTTGGGGCCTATTCTTAAAGAAACAGGGGAAAGGATGCGACAAATTTAGACCAACCAGCTCAAGACACAATACCTCCTAAACAGACCTTTGTGAGCATGTGTGAGCACTGAGGTCAACCAGCAGATACAGTGAGGAAGACTACCAACAACCCCCAGTGGCCCCTCGAGACCACCACCAAGTGCATGCATAATTAGGATGCACATATTATAATTAGATCCAGGAAATCTAATGCATAGGTAACTCATTTCTCAGAAAAGTTATGAATATGTATAATCTCACTGCTGCTTATAGATCTGGTGTGTGCTCACCTTTGCAAAGCTGTTCACGTGTGCACCCAGTGCTGCAATAAAGAATGACACTTTCTGACACTCCAAAACGAGTCTTAGAGAGTCCTCTGCCAGCTTTTACGGTGACAGTATTGTTGAATGATGGGGAATGATTTCACCACGTGAACTATTTCTCCAATAATAATGAAATTTTAGATCAGTTCATCAGTCCCATTGGCCTAGCAATAGTAAAAAAAAACCCTGTTTAACTAATCCCTTCCTCTATGTTTCAGTATATTTACAAGGAAGACTAACATGTTCCATTTATGTACTATTTTGCTCATGAATAAATGATTGTTACAAAAGACTTTAGGGCTGCACCATGTTTGACAGGCATTTGATTGTTATAGAGATGAATAGGCTAAATCACAAGAACATGATCTACAAAATCTGTAGAACAAACAATAAATGACAAATCCCAAAATTTACCATGCGACTTTATTCTTTAAATATCTCCATCTTCATTCAGTCTTTGTTACAAAATTATTAACTGCTTTACTGTTAGATTTGAATGATTTTATCAGTGTACATAATACTGTCCATACTGAAGGCTTACTGATCTTTGACAACTTGAGGTGCTTAAGCAAGTTAGATTTTTAAATTGTTGCAGAATTTGATGCAAATGTACCATGTTACTTGTAAACAGAACACATCAATCTATTAAAAAAATAAAATAAAATTTAAAAAAAAAAAAAAAAAAAAAGAAACAAAACCCCAAACATAAAACCCAGAATTCAGTAAAAGCCAATTATATTTGACAAAAAGAAACAAAGACACCCACAAAAACCCCAACTCTCTTCCTGAAACTGCAGAGGTCCTTACGATGTATCATTTCCTCAGTATCACAAGTAATGAGAGCTTACCCCTTCAACTGTTTTAAATACAAGTACTTGAATTGTGACTGTATTGCTCATTACTATAACTTTTCAAAAAACATTGGTGTACAGTAAAACTTCATAAATTGCAATGAGATATTTTGTGTATCCTTGGAAAAAAGGACCAAAACACACTACAAAAGTGCCAACCATCTTATTATTGGGGGGGGTGGGGGAGGGCAAGAATAAATTTTTTAAACTTTTTTCTGTTTGACCACTCAAGATTCCCATTGCCTCCTATCACAGGACTGGAGCATAGCTAAGTAAACTTTGTCATTAAAGGAGATCAAAACCAAATAGTATTGTGAAAAAAAAAGATTTAAAGAAATATCCATTAATCTTGTCCCTCAAATTCGATTATCATGTGTGAGGAGCTATTACTTTTGTACCATGAAACTGAGGTTTATAGTTCTGCGAAGGCAGCTCAGGATTTATGTTTAAAGGAGTTTTTATTTTAAAGCTTGATTTTCTTTAAAAATCTTTTTGCTTTATTAAAAGCAAATTTTTCCACAGCAAGTCATTCTAACAGTTAGTATCAAGCCATAAGCATTTATGCACTTCACAACATTGCATAATAAAGGCCCTATAGCACTGCTTTCGTGTAGATAAATATTCTCCTATTAAAGACCTAGCAGGCAAACTGGGTATACATACTTTTAAAGAAAGATTCTGGTGGAAGGTTTTTGACATGGGCACACTAAGAACCAATGCTCTGGTTAGTACTACTCCTGATCAGTTGTTAGGTCCTCCACAAAAAAAAAAAAACAAACCACCAAACCAAACCAAACCAAACCAAACCAAAACAAAACAAAACAAAACAAAACAAAACAAAAAAAAAGAGCTGTCTTACTCAAAACCTTCTAACATGTGATACCCACTCTTTTTCATTAAGAGAACTGAAACTACTTTCTCCAAAACAACATGAGACACGCCCATCTTCACAAGTAGCATTTCATGTCTTGCTTTTGTGGATTTGCTCTTGTACTGTTTTGTTGGGTTTAGTTTTTTAAACTATACAGGCCACCACAATGTCTACAGTTTTACCACATAGTGTGGCAAAACAACAAAAAGTTAAGCACTTTAGAATACTTGTTCTGTAAAATGTAGACAAAACATGACATAAGGCCATTAGTCAATATTGAGATAAGACACATGAATGACAAGGGCAAATGTCTTTGTGCCTTCATTTAATCCATTTCCATAATGGACATTATCTAAGTGTATTCTGCTTTGCTGATATGAAGGCTGATATGACGACTGCTTAAATCATATTTGTGAACAGAAAAATTATCCATTTGTTTATACTAATAAAGTTTTTCCTTATTTAGTGCAAAAGCTGCAATTACTTTAATGCTATTTAGAACACTCTATACTTTTGCCTTTTCAGTAAATTGCTTTTACAGTAAATACTTGTTGTTGGATCTATCCAGTTTCTAAGATAAATCAGGTTTAAAATAGAGCATATTTCTGCTGCACTATAAAAGTAATATTGACTGGTCAGATGTTTCTTAATAAAATCTTGAAGAAATTTCCAGTTGACTTAGGTGTCTAGCAACATCAGCTTTCTGGACAAACCTTAAGAATAAAGGCAAAACTACCCTTGATGTTTTCACTCAATATTTTATACAGCTTAAGCAGGTGGGATGGGACAAACTGAGAAATCATGATCTTTACTTTTAGGAGCTAGCATTTTTAGAGACCTATCTGGTCAGGTATTTTATTTTGCATCTTTGGTTTAAAAGCATGTTGTATTATGAGTAAAGAGTATGCTGCCCAAGGAAATTCTAAAATCATTTGATAAATCCACAGGCAAACATAAAATTAGTAGACTCATGATAATCTTGCACACAGGCTTACGGTCTTGCCCCTCTATACTTCATATAATATTCACTCTTGCTCCTGTAATTCTTGGATTATATTTGTGCCTCATTTTTAGGCAACATCTCCTTCCCTGGAAGCCAGTGCTATTATGTGCAATGTGTATATCCTGCTATGGAGAGACAAAGACTTGTCTACACAAATATTGGGAATGAATAGTGACTAACTGAAGAAAATTGAAAAAGAACTCCAATTTCAAGTGGACTGGCCACTAGAAAAATAAACAAGTAGTCTCTGTGTCTGCAAACTGCTTTCCCCAGAACACATACTGAAAAAATTTTGTCTACTGAAAGCTCTGATAGCAATTCTAGAACTGCTTTACATGCAGTCTATTATTTCCTTTCCTTGTTCATTTATTATATGTGAATCCTTAATTTTCTCAAGCATTTAGTACATAAACTCTAGCACAGTGTAAAATATATATTTTTTTTTTTAATTTCTCTTCATGTGGGAAAATTTGGAACATTAATTTGTGCAAGTTCTTATGTAGACACAGTTCCTACAAGTATTCCTCAAAATTTAGCCTTTCTAGTGAAATTTGCATTTCTAACAGTTCAAAACCACTGAAAAATACAAATTTCATCTGTTCTTACAGAAAGGCTGCAAAAATTTGCTGAACAATACAACTGACAGCTGACTCTATGCAAGACACACAGCATGTTCTATTTATTTCTCTATGGCTGAATGTGCTTAATTTTAGTTAGATTAAAATGTTCTTCTGTTTATAGTTATCTTTTGTACCTATATTGTGTACTTTTACATAATCTGAAAAGAACAGAATATATGCAGAACAGTAAGAAACTGAATTCCTTTAATTGTCTGAAGATTCTGACCAAACTCAGGTTAGTGTGTTTAGAGTTTTGTTTGTATGGTTGGTTGGTTTGATTTTTATGTGGGTTTTGGTTTGTTTTTTGGTTTTGTTTTTTTGTTTTGGTTTGGTTTGGTTTTTTTTGTTTGGTTTTTTTTGTTTGTTTTTGTTTGTTTGTTTGTTTTTTAGTATTAGAAATTAATTAAGAAGCAGAGAAGAAACACTTTTTGTCTGAGCTTAATTCAGTGAGTTATGAGTTACAACTGACTCACCTGTCAAAATAGGCTGGGCCTCACTTTCCAAAATATAGCTGCAAGTTACAGAAAACCTGAATCAAAATTCTGATCAGCTGTCTGTGGGACAGTAGAAGACAGCCACAATGGGACCAGTGATGTACCTGTAAGGAACTGAAGGAAGTAATGCCTCAAACATCCATCAACTCAGAAAACCTCAAGGACAGTGGCCTTTGTGATTAGTGTAATGAATGGCATTCAAGGAAGAGTAGAGTGTATCAAAGGTTGCATGTCTCTACTCCCTTGTATTTGTATTGTCTATATAAACCTCAAAGGGGGAAATATGGGCTGAGTAAAATCAAATGTTTCTCCTCAAGCACAAGGATGACTAAACACTGGTTCCATTGTGTAAGCCCGAAGAGATGAAAAGGACTGATAAGAGGTGAGCATTTCTGCCCCAGAAGCTGAATGACTGCTCAAGAAGCAGAAATCTGTGGGAATTGGGGCAGAAGTAAAAGTGGCAGGGCAAACATGACCACTGACTGAATTGGACAAGAGGATGGTGCACCCCATTCCCCCTCAATACATGTGCAGAGCCCATGGTCCACCTTTTGCCCATCTCTCATGGAAATTAGTCCATGGAATACCTGCCTCTCTTTGTCTAGCATGTTTATCAGCTGATAAAATGAACTTAAAAGGTGACAGAAAACTTTGCTCTGTGTGCACACAAAACCCAACAATACTTGACCTGAGACAATGCTGTATCCTCTGTTGGTGATCTGGATTTCTTTAAGTCTCTTTGTCTCCTTTATTTTTCTTTTCTTTCCTTTCTTTTCTTTCTTATAGATTTATAAGAGACTATATTGCTTATTATCCTTTTCCAAGTTTGAGTTGTTTCTTCTTCAGGTAAAACATTTTAATTAGTCATTTGGTGTTGTTTCAACTTAATTTAACCCAAGGGCATCACAGAACCTTTACCACTCCCTGGGCTTCCAGTCTGGGTTGCAACAGTATCAAAAATAAAAACATGTATACATACATTTTATCCCCTTTTCATATATTATGAACAGCTGAATTTAACTGCTTGCCCTCACCATTACATTACTGGGTGGAGTTACTTAGCTGCTGAGCACATTCCTGCACCAGTTGTGTTGGTATTCCATACAGACCCCTACTGTGATTGGCAGCATCACATTACAACGTTTCACTAGAAGTAAAATGAAAACCTACTTTAGAAGTGAGCATCTGCTTAAGTGGGTTACAGCCAAGGTACCAGATTAAAAACATATGGAAAAAGCCATGAAACCAACACAAATCCCCTGGCTCAGATACTTGATATGGCCAGATTGCCAGTAATTTGAGGAAAAGAGTAGAAAAAAATGGATGTAAATTACTCTTTTAGGTCCTTCCTCTCCTTTTCCATTCTCACTGCAATATTTCAAACCCAAATATGAACTAAAAGAAAATACAGTAACTGTTTGGAGCCAATGCTAAAAGGGGAAGAGATGCAAGGCATCCTGAGCAAACACTCTGACCTCAAGCTCATCTTTACACCAGAAAGCTACAATTGGATCTGTTTTAAAATGCTAGAAACAAAGAAAGACACAAATCACCTAAATTAGCATTCAGATCTACCAGCAAGCAGCTACGACAACTAGCACTCGTATCTGCCTTTAGAGGTGGAGAGTAGAAGGAGGATGACTTTGTCACTGTTTGACAAGGCAGAAGAGGACTTCTAACAGCAGATTCGCCACATTTTATATCACTGAGGACTAATAGTCTATATTTGATGGTCAGACACATCAGTCTTTCCCCCCTTTGAGGATCTTCCTCCAAGTCACAGCAAATACAGTAGGTTCAAAAATCCTTTAAAGATTTAAATAGATAGATAGATAGATAGATAGATAGATAGATAGATAGATAGATGATAGATAGATAGATAGATAGATAGATAGATAGATAGATAGATAGATAGATAAAAATTCCCAAGAACAGAAGAATATATTGCTACCAGAAAACTTACAGTACAATATCTCCCTCATGCCATTCTAACTCATTAGTATCCAGATTCAGGAAACAATCATGCTTTTGGAAGAAATTTGTAGTATTTGTGCTAGAGTAGGCTATTCCACTCCACACATCCCCCCCTCAAGGCTTAGAAAGGACAATTTACAAAATGCAGCTATAGTCAGGTGTACATGCTTGCATGTGATGGTTCAGAGAAGCGTGCCCAAACCACTACCATCCATTAGAACTATTACACGTCAAGTCTGAAAGCCATTTGTCCTCACTGGAAGAAACAAAGAGCTACAAATTGAGTAGTTTCCATTTAAATTACACTTGCAAGCAGAAAAGCTGATCTGAGTACGATCACTTTGTACCATAAAGGCCACACCATTCCAGTAAAAATTTAAGGTTGTTACATGAGGACATTTAAAGATTTTGGGCACCACACATAATCATTTGCCTATCATCCCTCAGAAGTTTTTGTATTAAAAGACTGAAATAAATCCTTGTTGCTAGGATCCCTTCCCTCATCCCCACACCCTGTAAGGATGTTATAGGTGTTTTTCCAGGAACTCTCATCCTACAGGCCAAGAGCTTTGCTCAGTGCTGGGCATTAAGCCCATATTTAACAGGCATAGGCTCAATTCTACCATTGCTGTCGTTAAATAAGGGTAATGCCACAGTTCTGACACTAGATAGAACATTGCACTGCCCAGCTCAATATGAGTCACTGTTTGTCACGTTCCAGTGTAGTTTGCCAGCACCTCACTAAAATCTTTCTGAAATTCATTGTAATTTACTTTGTATTCTACCCTTTTCCTTTAAGGAGTCAAAGTATCATTTCAAAGTTATTTTTCTCCTTCTTTAGCTAAAACAAACAAACAAACAAACAAACAAACAAAAAACAAAACAAAAAAACCAAACACAAACCCTAAAACCCACAACCATTACCTGACTTTCTCTTACCCTAGTATGAAAATCAGGATGAGTGCCAAGATTTCTGCTGGAGCTAGCTACAGATTTGCAGAATTAAAAGAAATTTTGTCCAACTACCTTCCTCATCTATCACCTTCCATTAATAACTCTCTGTTTCAATACTACTGGAAGCAGTTCTGCAGCTCTATTGTAGTCAAGGCTGAATTATTCAGCAACCAAATAATTTGAAGGTCATCTAATAATAGAGTTTTATAGTTACTGAATAAAACAAACCAAAAAATGTTAATTGTTAAACACTTAGCCCCTCATGCAATGTTAAGGGGAACAAATAAATTAATAAAAGATTCATTTATTTGAACAGACTTCTAATACTTTAAGGTAAAAAGAGGAATACAGGAACTATAGACTTTCTCTTTCAGAAGAAATTTGAACCAGTACATACAAATCTGACATGAACTGTAAGACTAGACCTATCCATAGAGCCAGTTCAGTTAACTTGATGTAACAAGGGACAATTAAATTTAATTTAGACTCACTGAAATTGCAAGCATCCCAAAAATTATTACTCGACTGGACATGATCAGCTGATCAGTCTAGTAATCTCATACAAGAAGTCAAGCTATGTTTTGAGCAATAAAAATTTGTTGCACTAAATACTTCATATTTTTAAATCTAAATATCTAATTTCCCATTTTAAAAAGTTAAATTTGTTTGTCACCAAAACAGGATAAAAGAACTTATTGACAGCAACTTGATGTAGATAAGCAGACACTCCTTTATTAATGGCTGGGTGTATAGGGGAGTCATCTCACCAACAACACACACCTAACTTGTGTACCATGCTGATTATATTGGATAGAGTCATACACAGTAATCAACTTCTCATACATAAACATGTTAACTCCCATAGCTCATTTTCTTATTCCCACCTCTTTCCAGTCATGTGCACTTCAGTCCTGAAACGAGTTGGGAGGCTGGTTTTGCAACCACCACAGATTACTGTTCTAAAGTAAAGACCCTCCAGTGTCCTTGGATGAAGGATTTTTGGTTCACATTGCAATTTTAACATGCTTCGAGGCCCTTTCACAATGTAACCTCTAGATCACCTGGTCTATAGGGCAATAAATCATCCTTACAGAACAGTCTAATAATAGTACCTCACCATGAGTCTTATTCTTTGTATAGAAATCTAGTCAATGATCATCACTAGTCTACATGGCCTCAGCCTGGGACTTTAAAAAAATAACATTGTAGCACCATACCTGGTTGCATACTTACTCTAAATCATTCCTTATTTAAATCAAAATAGTTCAAATCAGATCAAATTAATAACAAATCATTGACATATTGACCTGAGTTAAGATACTATTATTATCACGTTTCTGACCAACTAGACAAAATTCTCTCTGCTTCTGCATTCATTTATTTTCTGTGGGCATATATGCTTACTTTGGGAAGCAATTGCCTGAACTGCTTGCCCGCTTGCTCATGATACAGAGCCTGTACACTGCTAATCTAATCTCAAATCTTTCATTTACTGGCAGTTGGTGTTCATGTCAATGTCACTATTGAATGTAGAATATTTTAGAAAGACGGACAAATGGGAAGGAGAGGAAAAGAGAAATTGCTAGCCCTAGAAAATGCTGAAGAGCTTTTACACCAGTTCTTTTGTAAAATTCCTCTAACAAAAGAGCTGGTTTCCCTTTACTATCCAGCTAGCTGCCAGCACCTTGGAAATCCTTAAACCATACATACTTTGGCAAAGAACAGGGATAATTTCCAGGAGTAAAGGGTTAGTTTAGATGTTTATCCAGTGAACTATTCAGCTAGTGGTGTTTGACAAAAATCTTTTTCGCACACACATCATAAATGGGATGTCTTTCACAGGCCATATATTTTACCATAACTTGAAATGAAAATAAGCATGCTTCATTAAAAGCTGAAACACTGCCAGGAGTCTAGACTTCCACTTCACTGTTCATGCTGACCTCATTCACAAGCAGAGGATGCTGAAATGCCATGATGCAAGCATAAATTGAAGGTAATTTTTGTTGGGTTGTTGCTGCATCCACAAAAAGGAAGGTTAACTGAAAAAGTCAATTGTTTTCTGTCTAAATGTCTGCTGGTAAATGAGTTTTCTTACCAAGAATCAGTGTCTCATGCAAGAAAATTGAATCGGCTACAGAATTCAACAGGAAACAAAATATTTAAGGTGGTTGTTAGCCTATTTCAATAGATGTTATACTGGGTGAACACTGAACAACTAGCTATCTACCTGAAACACGTAATAAAATCCTGTTTTCTTGAGGTGAAGCTTTGCTGTTAGACTTCGTAAAATTTTATGTGATGCAACTTAACCAAGTAATATGGTACATTATTCAAAGCAGCTACCTAGACTCATGCATCACTGTAAATATGTTTCCAAGAAGCCTGATGTAGCAGAGAACACTTTTTGCAGGACAAGGCTGTGAGACAAGACACACACCAATATGGTTAACAGTCAAGCTCCAGAGTTTATTAGAAAAACAACTCCTTATATATTCTTGTGACAGCAAATCCGTGTGTTGCTCTGGCGCATGCTTATTTTAAGGAATCCCTTCTTATCTGTTTCTTCTCTAACAAGTACAAATTCTTCTGCTTTTGGCCATCATTAATCTAGACACCATTAGTCTTCTAACACAAGTGTGTCATTAATTTAGACGTTATTAATCTTCTAACCCAAATGCTGATACTTTTACATTGCCAGTGATACAGAAGGTTTGCGACCAGGCATACACATCCACAAATCCCCCTTTTCTTTTTATTAAGGTCTCTAGGCTATTTATTACACAAGATAGACAACACTTCAACAGAAGAAAAAGATAACATTCCAATAATCCAGTTATGCATATTGTCTTACAATTACTAATGCTGCCTAAATATAAATTGAGAGTGATTAGAAAGATTCATACAGCACAAACTTAATAAAGCACTAACACTCAGATCCACAATTGCTGGAGAACCCTGGGTGCAGTGAGAATTTGGAGTACCCTTCCTTGCAAATCAGAAATCCTACACAGTGTGTCCATCCATAGGTAAGGCATCCAAAGTTGATGCAGGCAGGTCCAGCCTCTAAATCAACAGGCCAAAATAACTGGCACTTTTCTTTGGGTGGGAACATCTGATTTCATCCTCCTTTGGGGTTCCATGCAGAGCCTGGCCAGCACTCAAGGGGGAAAACCCAGGGAGTTTCTAATAAGGTAAAGCACTTTGAGTTCCTAATTCTTAGTATTGTTAAGCGAAGAAAGTTGAACACACATTCTTATAGCATTTCATCCTTACTGATAACTACATTCTGTCTAAGCTACATCTTTCACTAGTGACTAGTAAGCCTATATATTTCATTAAGGAGCTGCAATTACTGTTAGCATTTTCTCTTTTAAGAGTTGTCAACTGTAGTGTATTTTGTCCTGTTGCGGTATCAAACACCACCCATAAATTCTGCTTAAATGATCAGTCAAAGAAGTTGCAAACCATCACCACAGGGGCATCCACAGCACCCACAGCTGGATCCTGAGTGCTGGCTGCCTCTCACACCTCCGGTATGGTCGTACACACCTTGCTGGTAACCACTGGAGACTGAGACCTTGGAAACACACACATAACTCTTCCCCAGATTATTAAAGGATACGGTCCTTCCCAATTACCACTTTCTAGGCTTTTTGTTAACACTTGAGCCTTGCCCTGGACTTCTTGTTGATCTGGTATCTGTGATGAGAAATGACACAATATTGCACACCTGTGAGACAGGGAAAATGTCTAAAAGATTCATGACATATAATGCCTTATTTAGCCTTTTGTGAGGTGTAGATCAAGACCGTGCATCTCCCCTCCTTTTTTTTTTTTTTCCTTTTTTCCTTTTCCTTTTTTTAAACTTTTTCCCCCTTTTTTTTTAACTTTTTTTTTTTTTCTTTCTTTTTTTTACTTTTTCTTTTCGTTGTTGTTGTTGTTTTAATAGACGCTCTAGCTTGACAGGCATATACTCCACAATGGCCTGTCTGTCCAGTGAGTGGGGAATGTTGGTCAGATGCTTGACTCTCCACTGCTGTATGATCTCCATCCTGTATAACTACAGGACATGCGAGTGTTCCTGCTGATTGCCAGTCTCTCTCGAGAATGATGTTGCAAATAACCTCAGACCAACGGCTCCACTGAGGCTGCTCTAATGGCATTACAGCTGATGGTGGTGATGGACTGTAACTAGGTAGTAAATTGTTAGTAGCACCGCCCTTTGCTGATATTTCTAATTTTTTTGCAGCTTTTCTAGTATCTTGTTTAAATCATGCTCTCTTTTACTCTTGTTGCTCTCACCATCATTGTCAATTGGGAGAGGAGGGTGCAGCGAACTGCTGGGTGACACTGATGACACACTTCCTTCAGTGACCTTACTGGCCCCTCCCTCTCCAGAGGAGTCTCGGCTGGCTCTACTCTGATGGGGGGAAAGTGGGGTGTAAGAGCCTCCACGGCCGCCACAGCTACCTTTCGTTCAGCTTTCATGGTTTGCAAAGAATTTATCAACACCTTCCATGTTTCTTTAAAATGCCCCTTTTGCTGCACCCACTCAGTGAGCTTCTTAAGATTGCTAAGAGCTGTTTCTTCGCCTCTCTGAGAGAAGATACTTAACAACAGTCTGAGTGCCGAGCCTTTTTCCATCGCGGTCTACCTGCAGGATTTCCGCGTTCTAGCGCTCCTCCCGCTCCCCCGCCTGCAAGCTCCCAGTATCGCCTTCAGCAATACTTTGGAGCCTTCTGCATGTAAGCCTTCCGCATTTAAGCTTTCTTTAGGTCCCTGTTTGGGCACTAGTTGTATCAGGGAACCCTTTTTGCAGGACGAGGATGTGAGACAAGACACACACCAATATGGTTAACAGTCAAGCTCCACAGTTTATTAGAAAAACAAGTCCTTATATAGTACATTCTAAAAATAACAACAAATCTGTGTGTTGCTCTAGTGCATGCTCATTTCAAAAACTAGTTCCTCTCAGCACTTTCGACTAGGACTACTAACTGCACGCGGCTGGTAGATAAGTTTCTGCTTTGTTATTTTAAGGAATCCCTTCTTATCTCTTTCTTCTCTAACAAGCATAAAGTCTTTTGCTTTTGGCTGCTGTTAATCTAGATGTCATTAGTCTTCTAACACAAGTGTGTCATTAATTTAGATGTTGTTAAACTTCTAACCCAAATGCTGATGATACTTTTACATAGTCAGTGACGCAGAAGGTCTGCGACCAGGCATACACACCCACAGCCTGCACTATCAAAAATGTTATCAACAAATGCTGCTTTCTATTGAGATGCAAACTTTGAAATGGAATGCCAGTCTTTCAAACATTTTTTAGCAATATTCTGTTTAGTTTTAATCCCTTAATTCTGATACAGGATGCAAATATACATCAGAGTTGATCTCCACCTGGCAGAACTAAACCCAGTACATCTACAGTTTTTAAGCCTTAAGATATTAGAACATCTAGATACAATACAGTAACAAAACACAAAAGTGTCATGTTAATGTTAAATAAAAGCAAGAATTTAAGACTATAAACATTCACCGCAGTGATTTTTGTGGAATTTTCTTTGATAAATTGTAGACAGTTGTATTCAGAGCTTGACTACACTATGTTGATACATTAAAAAATAAATTTTATCCTCTCTGAACATCCTGGGAAGAGTGCTTCAGAGCTGTTACACATTTTCCACAACTTAAATGACTACACATTTGAGGCTCTCCTGTTATATCTATCTGTCATGTTGCCTTTTCAGAAAAGATTGAATGTGTAATTCATACAATAGCTCTAGAAACTAGCTGTCAGACTGGCTTGTTTCCAGACTTTATAGAGAAATTTCAAAAGTCAGATCAGTTTGAGACTAAATGGATCAGTAGTTTGGGGGGGTGGGGGGAGAGAGAAATCGCCATCTTTAAAATTTAAATAGACTTTATTTTTACTACTCACTAGAAAAATCTGGGATTTTGCAAGCCTTCCCTGATGTTACTACCTTAAAAATTTTATGTCTACAGCATCAAGAAATAGAAGTGAAGGGTGACATATCTTGTAAGTGCCCTTCACTATGGAGTAGCAAACAAGTGATAACTAATAGACAGAGGAACTGAATAGGAACAGATTGTAAATTTAGTCAAGAACTAAAACAATGAATCATAGGGCAAGAGTGGTCTCTGAGTCTACATTACATATGGTCAGGCTGTCACAATTATAGGTTCATAGTGAAAAAAAGTACCAACACTATGCTACTGTGTATACAGTCCATAAACCACTGAAATTGAATGGAAAAAAAAAAAAAAAAAAAAAAAAAAAAAAAAGTAGGACGGATCTTTAGTGTGGGATTTTGGTGGGAGGAAGGGAATAGTAGGGACAAAAGAGAGAAATGGGCAGACCACCTCCTAAGTGTATGCTGATTGTTATTTGGTGATTAGGTTCATTCACTCATGTTCAGAAGTATATGAGTGTAACACTAAAACCTCAGGGAGTATTTGATTTTAAGTCCTGAACATGTGTTTGATTCAGCTCTTCAGTCAAAAGCATATTCTAAATTCATCTGTTTAGCTTGATATGCTTGATATCCCTTATTTCCTTGAGTTGAGGCCTTGCTGTTATATTTGTAACTTTTGATGTGATGTGAATCAACTAGGGGGTATGGTACATAATACAAGTCTGGCATCTTGCATCACTGCAAATACATCTCCAAGAAACCTGCACCATGAAAAAAAATGAACATGAGTTAGGCTCAACTCCTTGGTCAAATAAATATCATACACTCATCTGATCTCTTTGCCTGGACATTGTAGACAACCTTGAATGCTAATTTATCTGAGAACATCTTGATAACACAAAAAGAAGAATATCAGTCAATCAGTAATAATATCACTATATAATGTAGAGCTTCACAAAATTGGGAGGCACTCTTAATTAATCTATAATTTCCAAACCCTTGGAAGTAATTTATTTTGTTTTGTACTAAGCTCAATAACTTGAATAATGTTGTCCTAGGTAATTTTTTTTTTTTTTTTTAATAGGAAACAATTTTTACTTTTAAATGCACAAAATGCACACTTGCATCAGAGTTTTATCTGGCTTCAGCTTCCATGCATTGACTGGATTAATTCCTTTAAGGAAGCCTACAGTAGCCTCTCTCCCCTCAAAAACAAAAACAAAAACCACAAACCAGCAAAAAGCAGTTTATGTAAGATAAAGATTAATAGGTGAATAACAGAACAAAAATCGATTTTATTGTTATTAAATTAGAAGTATTGAATTAGAAGTAGTGAATTTTCCTCAGAATTAAAATTTTCAGACCCTCTACAAATACATGCAGGGATAAAAGTGAAAGTGTTAACAGTTTTCTTGCTTCAGACATCATCCTAATTCTCTGCTGATTGTACCTTTACTCTCACAAGTATATTCTAGTAGAAGTTTCTTTGTGGTTTGTTTTTTTTTTTTCTTTTCTAATTCGTTGTTTTCAATTCTCTTGGTCTTCACTGTCATTCAACACCTGCAGATTTAAGCATGAAATAGAGCTCAGGACTTAGATGTTTTTCCAGAAGCCCCTGGAGAATAACATGCAATCCTGTATTTATTGATTAGGATTGCCTAGGGCATACTCCTGCTGTTTCCTGGTTCTCTAGTGCTGACAATCTCCTTTGGCAGCTATATAGATTTGTTGCCTTTGTGTGAGTCAATACTAGAATAAATACATTCTTACCAGCAGAGACAAATGCTACTTTGTAACGGCAAAACCTAATTTAACCTAATTTTCTTTTGAACAAGTTGATGCCTGGAGCAGTTCATATGATTAAACAGGAATGGCAATTTGGGGCATTAGATAGTGTTGTCAATGAATTAAAATATATTGTCTGTGATAGATAAAAGTGCTTGGGAAATTTCAGGAGGTATCTGCATGCTTACACACTGTACATTAGTGCAGTAGGGCCTCATGTGAGTAGAAACATGGGATGGTAGTAGAAGCCTTCCTACTGAGTGCCTCAAGGACATAAAAAGAAATCACAACTATCAATTAACAGTCACTTGGAGAAAGCAAACTTGAGAACTATATAGAACCAAATTTATAACATAACAAAGAGAAAAAAGAATGTGTTCCTAAAATATGTAAAACAAGCTCTACAAAAACACCAGCAAAAGAAAACTAGAAAAAATAGTTTCCTCCAGGATTTTCTTCACCTTTAAGGATTGTGTGCATGATCAGTGTCACTACTCATCTACAGAAAGTTGTTTCTCACATTGCATAGAAAGAGAGCATTGCTTTTTATTTACCATAAGCCACGTGTTGCTATAATTGGGGGTTTTAGTATATATTTAAATAAATTTAAATCTTAAACAGCAGTGTGCATATACATGTGTGCGGTTTCAGCTACAGTGTTACCACAGGACAAAGTGATTAATACTGAGTCAGGCTAACCCTTGATGCAAATAATACTAAGTGTTTCACATCTAGGACACCCACATGACAAGAGGGGGTTTGATTTGTGATAAATTATATAGACGTCTATAGACCTGTGGTAGGATGAGAAAATAGAGCAAATAAAGGATATGAATACCTACATGCATTTACAGATATGAGAAAACCACTTTTATTGAGGATCTGTGAGAGGAAGCAGCTTCGGCTCTCTAGCAAAACCTTTCAGAACAGTCACTAACCATTAAACAAAATCTTCTGAAAAAGTCCTGAGAAAAGACTTAAAAAACATTTTCACTTATCATGCTCCCTAGGATATCTTTTGATACAAAACAAAACAAAACAAACAAACAAACAACAAAAAAGTAAAAATAACAATTATTTAAGAACATCCAATTTTTCTAGATGATGCTCATATTTCTTAACTCGTAAAGAGCTAGCAAGCTGTAAGACCTCTAAAATAGGAATAAAATCTGATAAAGTTGCAAGTTAATTATTTTTGTTCAATAGCTTCTATAACAATGGTTTCTAGCAAGGTCTGCAATAATCTTTCCATTTTTCCCATATTTTACTATGAAAATACCAGTTTAAATAGATGCATCACAATATTCAGTGTCTTGGTACAATAACCGAGGAAGATATTCCAGTCAAGAATGAATTTCTAATTAGATTAATTTGCTGATCTCTTCTGATGATTACATGTTAGAAACTGTTGTCTTTATGAAGCAGCATAACCAGGCCTGCAGTCAAGTCTTCCTAACCACAGCCACATTGCCTGTACCTGCCATTATTCCTCAAACAAAGTAGAATCTAATTAATCAAAGATTTTCTGTGCACAATGTAGCATCATCCATGGAGATAACATCTAGAAAAATTTCACTGTGTACTTTTCAGATCTGTATAAATTCTGAGATATTTGAATTCCTACATTCTGTTTGACTACAATGACAGCTTTCCGCATTCTTTGTATCCATTTCCTTGTGATACCATCTTAAAGTTTAAGACCAAAACATTTTAGGAATTAAAAAAGCTATATACCACCTTGGTATGACAAAGTAGCCTTAGCCTACTGAAGAAATTCTTCGGTGCAGGGTTGCTAATGTCATGGACACATACATTATCCAGAAGGGGGGAAAAAAAAAAAAAAAAAAAAAAAAAAAAAAAAAAAAAGTTATCTCAGCTACCTTTTAAAAATATGCAGTCCAGGCAAATAACTTTTCTTCTGCAATATCTTACAATCAAGAATCAGATTGTAACCCAGTAGCCTTAGTATCAGCAACATAATTCTGATGCTTGCACCTTAGTCATAGAATAACAAGAAAAGCTGTTAATTTTTCCACCCTCCTACATGTGTTTGTTTCCCTGCCATTTTTAGGCTTGATAGATGGACTTGATGATCCTTATGGGTCCCTTCCAACTTGAGATATTCTATGATCCTATTATTCTATGACATGTTTTAGAACACTACCCATTAGCGTGCCTTTACTGAATTGCTTCAGGATAGAATAACATTTGAAACTGGTAGCTTGAAAATGGAAGCATAACTTTATCTGCCAAGAAGTCAACTCAGAATAGTTTATCTTGCTTCCTGAGGTGTCACTGCAAGTGGGTAGAAACACACTTTTTTTGAAATCTTATGAAGTTAAATACCAACATCATTAGAATCATTGAATGGGTTGGGTTGGAAGGGCCCTCTAAAGATCATCTAGTCCAAACCCCTGCCATTCTAGTCCAACCCATCTTCTACTAGATCAGGTTGTCCAAAGTCCCATCCAACCTGACCTTAAACATTTCCAATGATGGGGCATCCACAACTTCTCTGGGCAATCTGTTCCAGTGTCTCACACCCTCACTGTAAAAAATTTCTTCCTTACACCCAACCTAAACCTACCCTCTTGTATTTTATAAACATTGCCCCTTTGTGTTGGGTCTGTCTGAAGTGGAGTTAATGTTCCCCATAGCAGCTCTCATGGTGCTGTGCTTTGTACTGGCAGTTTGAAAGGTGTTGCTAACACACCAGTGTTTTGGCTGATGCTGAGGAAGACTTGCACAGCATCGAGGCTGTTGGTCCAACATCCCCCCTCACCCGTAGGCTGGGGGTGGGCAAGATCTTGTGGGGAGACATAGCTAGGACAGCTGACCCAAACTGACCAAAGGGATTTTCCATACCACAGGACATCTGCTCAGCAATAAAAGCTAAGTGAAAGGAGGAGGAAGTGGGGGGCATTCATTAGTTACATTTGTCTTCCTGAGCAACCACTATACATACTGCAGCCCTACTTCCCAGGAAGTAGCTGAACATTACCTGCTGATGGGAAGTAGAGAGTAAATATTTTGTTTTCCTTTTTTCTTCTGAGTGTAACCTTTCCTTTCCATTTAACTTTTGCTCTGCTGTTAAACTCCCTTTATGTTGACACACAATTGTGGGTTGTGGGTTTTTTTGGATCTTATTTTCTCCCTCCCTGGCCTGCTGATAAGGAGAATGATAGAGTGGCTTGGTGGGTACCTGGTGTCCAGCCAGGGTCAATCTACCACACCCTTGACTGTCACTGCAGGCCTTGGTAAAAAGTCTGACCCCATCTTTCTTATAAGTTCCCTTTAAGTATTGAGGGGCTAATATAAGGTCTCCCCAGAGCTTAGGCTCTCAGCCTCTCTCCAGGCTAAGCAACCCCAACTCTCAGCCTTTCTTCATAGGAGAGGTGTTCATTTCCATGGTCATCTTCTGGAACGTCTCTAACAGGTTCATGGCTATATTGTGTTGGGGGGCCCCAGAGCTAGATGCAGTACTCCAGATGGAGTCTCATGAGAATGGAGCAGAGGGGTGGAATCACCTTCTTTGACCTGCTAGCCACCCTTCTTTTTATGCAGACCAGGGTACAATTGGATTTCTGGGCTGCAAGCACACATTGCCAGCTCATATCCAATATGTTCCCTCACATGCATTTAAAAGTACATACTACCCACACATCTAGGTTCATACACTTTCAGATGATGGTGTTAATATTTCCCAGTTCAGTCTATTTACTAAATTTTAAACATGTATTGTAAACATAACATCATTCTGAAAGATCTTTTCCACTGCTGTCCTAAACAGAGTAATCAATTGCAATTCATAGGCTGATACCTAACACTTTCAATTACACCAGCTCTATCTGCTTGGCATGTAACGTTCACCACTTTGATTCTCTTTTGTCTTCTATTGCTTTTCACTATGCTAGGTACTGCACCAGGAATATCATTCTGTCATCACACATCTATGTCACGCCCACTGTTCTCACACTGTACTATGAACAATGGGAAAAGTACAGTCCCATAATTTTCAAGGTGTTCCAGCAGCGAGGATTGATGAAGGGGCAGTGAAAGCCAGTATCTCCAAACATTTCCCTTATACGAAGAAAAATAAAAATTAATAGGAGTAAGAATCAAAGCTGAACCAACTTGGGTCCAATATTTACATAATGCTTTGGCATTTAAGAACCTATGTACTATCACATGTCAAGAAAAAGGAAAATTTTCACAATTGCACATGTAGAGATGTTCTGAATTTGCATTTCTCTTTGTTCTTATGGACTTAAATTGTACTTAACTCGTAACTGAAAGGATTTTAATGTATTTATAACTAGTAGTCCTTCTGTACTTCATCTTCCTCCCTCAGATGGTTATGGAATTTGAATATAGATAGCTCTCTTATCAGAGAAACATACTGAGGTTTTATTATGACAAACATATCAAAAAAAAAAGAGAAAAAAAATTTAAAAGAAAAAAAATCATCTTATGGAGGAGTCAGGAGACCCCTGTCTGCTTTAAGAAATTCAGAGTCTGTTCCCTGAGATATTTCTCCACAATTATGAATTTGTAACTGACTGGTATGTTCAGGGGTTGTACAACATGGTCAGGATTTCATTATTGCCTAGTTACAGACAGCTGCACACTGAGCAGATCAGCCCTTTATTCCAAAGCTCCCAATTCTTGTGTATAAAACCTCATTTTACTCATTATAACAGTCAGACACTTTGACGCTAGCTCTCCCCTTTAAAATCAAGGCTCTGAAATCTTCTGAATTGTGCATACACACTGTAAGATTTACAGATAATATGTGACTAATTTCAGGTCTGGTTTCAGTCAAGCAAATGAGAGCTCAGGCTTGATAGCTGTACTGTCTAACTTTTATGCAGCATTTTTTTTCTACCACTCTTCTCTGCCTATTGATCCTTATTAAAAAGTGAGTCAAAATTTTTTACTTCTAGTACACAGAATGGAAAACAAAAATAACAGCTCAGATTATAGGTCTTTAATGTGGAATTCAAGAGGACATCTCACCATCAAGGCTTAGAAAACTCACAAAGTCTAAATGTGACTTATTCTCAACCTATTCCCCCTACCAATGAAATCAAGATGTGATAGAAAAAGAAACCGGTGGTATGTTGCAGCTGTTGGATCAGGGAAATACTCAGAAACTCAGAAGCATGGAATAAACTAGGGAACATACCTAGACATGACATAGGCCAAGAACTGAACTCTCCCATTGCCAT
Source organism: Athene cunicularia (assembly GCF_003259725.1). NCBI lineage: Eukaryota > Metazoa > Chordata > Aves > Strigiformes > Strigidae > Athene > Athene cunicularia. Next base: position 7,316,413 of record NW_020799142.1, on the reverse strand, counting down.
CAAGAAAAAATTCCAAGGGACGTGACAGGGATTATTCATATGTGTCCCTCAGCAATCTTCCATCTTTTTGTGCTGGCTTGCCAAATACTGCATTCACATTTTATTTTTCTGATTAAACTCTTCATTAGTATAAAGGAGTATCAGCAGTAGTGAAGTTAACTAAGAAGACATTACCAATTAAAAGTAAACTAGTGATCTCACATAGTTCTTATCCCAAGGTTAATTATATCTGTTTCCTGAGGTGCTCTTTTAAGATTCAGAAAACATAGAACTACAGTTAAATACTGCTACAGCTAAACTGCAGAACGGTGCAGCTTTACATTAAATGCACAAAAGCAAAACCTTGCACTCGTTACAATCCAAGTTCATTGTTACTTTGGCGATCTTTTTGTCTCTATCAGATGTAAGCACAAAATCCAAAGAACACATCAATTTCAAGTGCTCAAGCAGTATTTCATATCAAAATTGCAGTTTATTACAGCACAAGACATCCAGTTGAACTGCAGCAGAAACAATCCTGAGAATCTACTGGGTGTAACCGCTGATGCTCATCAGTTCCACCCAAAGGATGATCCTCACTTGCTTTTCAGCATGTGGAAGATCAAGTTTCTGGTGCAAGACTCTATAGATGCAGGTAGATGCAGTGTGCACTACAGGAATATGAGCTATCTTTTAACATGGCTCTGTGCAGAGCTGAATACTGTTCACTTCTGTGTTACTCAGGCCTTCAGAGCACTGTGTAATATAAGAACAAATATTGCTGATTTAAGAGCAAGTGTTAGAAAACTATTTAAGGATGTAAATTGATAAAGGACATGACCCTGGTAGGTTCAATACAATATGATTGTTAAGCACCTTACTTCTTTCTGGGATATTACAATTCAGAAGTATTGGTTAGAATGCCTTGCAGCTTTAATTTAATTATGATAGCACTGACCTTTTTACACTATAACTATTAACAAATAATCCTTTGTCCCTCTAGACTAGAATGTTTATTACATTTTCTGCCCAGAGCTTAAAGCACATTGATTCCCAGTTAACGGTTTATAAAACTGCCAAGTCATTTGTGTCGCATGACTTTTCTGCCCCCTGAAGAGGTTTTAAAAGTATACAGGTTGAAAGAGATAACAACATTAATTAAAAGTTACAGGAGGAAATAAAAATATCTAAACAAAAATAAAATAATTTTCAATTACTTCAACAAGGTCTCTCTGTGTCTTACAGACTTGCATTATCTAAAGATGGTTTCTTACCATAAAAGCTTTATTATTATAATAAGCATATTTTTTTGTCAAGAATGAGATAACATAAAAGCATTACAATTAACATCACAGTAGAGTGCAATAATGCCAGAGATGCAATATTTAAAAGGATATTAAAATAACCATTTATTTTGTTCCAAAATGTAATATCTTAATATTGCAGTGAGATGTAAATTTAAGTTATGATTTCTAAACAAATGTTCACTCCTCAAGTGTCATCAAGAAGGCAGGTAAATCTTGGTTATGAGCCAAAAGAGTCATGCCTGAGGTTATATGTCCTGAATCTGAATACCTCCACAGAATTTGAGTGCATCTAAAGTCATTCAATCAGTAGGGGAAGGCTAAAGTAGCCAAATGGCACCTTTTTTATTTTTACTATAGGCTTGGGGGTTTTTAGTATAATACATGCTTACCATTCCATAATGTCTTTCATGACTTCCACGCTACACCGTATAGTACTTAGCAGTCTTTACTACCACTGCCCACCTCTTTCACTGCTGTTTGATGTTTTGATTTAATAGCAAGTATGCTCTGAAGCTGGAAAAGACTCTTCCATAGAATCTTTTGGGTTGGAATTATTACTGACTGTTACTGATTTGTTATTAATTTGAGTTGATGAATTTTGATTACTTTTTTTGGATGGCATCCTGCCTTGTGTCAGCAATCGCGTGGCCAGCAGGGACAGGGAAGGGATCTGATCCCTGTACTCGGCACTGCTGAGGCCGCACCTCGATTCCTGTGTTCAGTTTTGGGTCCCTCACTCCAAAAAGGACATTGAATGACTTGAGCATGTCCAGAGAAGGGCAACGAAGCTGGTGCAGGGTCTGGAGCACAGGTCGTAGGGGGAGCGGCTGAGGGAATTGGGGGGGTTTAGTCTGGAGAAGAGGAGGCTGAGGGGAGACCTCATCGCCCTCTACAGCTCCCTGAAAGGAGGGTGCAGAGAGCTGGGGATGAGTCTCTTGAACCACATAACAAGCAATAGGTAAAGAAGGAATGGCCTCAAGTTGTGTCTGGGAAGGTTTAGACTGGATATTAGGAAGTATTTCTTTCCAGAAGGGGTTGTTAGGCTTTGGAATGGGCTGCGCAGGGAGGTGGTGGAGTCCCCATCCCTGGAGGTGTTTAAGAGTTGGACTGACAGAACTGAGGGATATGGTGTAGTTGGGAACTGTCAGTGTTGGGTTAATGGTTGGACTGGATGATCTTCAAGGTCTTTTCCAACCTAGATGATTCTGTGATTCTGTGATTTTTGGTGATTTTTATAAGGAATGATTAGGACTTATCAATTAAATGGAATTTCACAGAAATATCAGGGGTTTTATAAAAGATAGTGGTGTAATGTTTTAAGTAGTCATAGAGCTGTTGTATTTAGATTAGTTTAAAGTAACCATACAACTAGTTATGCTGCTACAAGAGGTACCATTGTTAGACTGTTTGGTAAGGGGGATTTATTGTCCTGTAAACTGGTGTTTTAAAAGATAAATTATGTAAGGGGGGTGTCCTTCTTTTGAGTCAGTAGTCCATGATGGTCGCAAAAGCAGCCCCCCAACCCATTTCAGGACTGTACATGACCAGAAAGAGGTGGGAATAAGAAAATGAGTTATGAGAATTATCATGTCTAGCATGATAACTTGTTTATTATGTATGAATGTATCCAATATAATCAGCATGCTACACAAGTTAGGTGTGCGTTGTTGGTGAGACAACTCCCCTGCACACCCATCCATTAATAAAGAAGCATCTGCTTATTTATATCACATTGGTGTCCATAAGTTCTTTTATGCTGTTTTGGTGACAGAAGGTAACTTAAGATCATCTACTTCCAACCCCCCTACCATGGACAAGAACACTTTCCACTGGACCAGGTTGATCAAAGCCCTGTCCAACCTGGCTTTGAACACTTCCAGTGAGGGGGCATCCACAACTCTGGGCAACCTGTTCCAGTGCCTCACCAACCTCACATTAAAGAATTTCAAGAACGTAGCTTGTTGTCTGTCATGGTTTGTCATGGTTTGGGCCCAGAGGGCAACTGAGCACCATACAGTCATTCTCCTCCCCCCTGCCCCACTC
>NW_020799142.1:7305254-7313034 GCF_003259725.1 Athene cunicularia | reverse complement strand
CTGCTCCTCCCCCCCACATAGAACTGGGAATGAGAAAATTAATCAAAAGACTCAGGAATTGAGATAAGGATAGAGAGAGGTCACTCACCCGTTATGGCCACAGGCAAAAGACAGTGTCATTAGGGGAAGAAAATCACTTTAACATCACTTTAATTCAGAACACTAATGATAATGACACAGACAGAATGTACCAGTGAGAAGCATTACTATACCTTAAAAACACTTTCCCCCACCCCTCCCTTCTTTCCCCACTCAGTTTTGTTCCCAATGTCTCTACCTCCTGCACCAGCAGCACAGGGGCAGGGGATGTGGGTGCAGTCAGTCCATGGCTTCTTACTCCAAGGTTGGGGGGAAGCACTCCTCTGCATTCTACCCCTGCTCCACGTGGTGTCCCTCTCATGGCAGAGAGTCCTCCACGAACTCTCTCTGCTGTGACTCCTCCCCACGGGATGCATTCTTCTCGAGATGCTCCAGTGCGGGTCACCTCCGCGTGTTGCATCCTCCCAGAGCTGAACTACAACAGTGGGCGCTGCTCCTTCCCACAGAGCCCCGGGGTCCTCCACAGGCTGCAGGTGAATCTCTGCTCGTCTGGTGGCCTCCATGGGTGGCAGGGGGGTGGCCCTGCTGTCTCACCACGGGGTACAGGGGGACTGTCTGCTCTGGCAGATTTCACTGATAGTTTTCTTTACTGCAATCAGACTTCTTGACATGAGTACTTATTCACTCCCATTCATGGAGAATACCACCATGTTTTACTGCAATACTTTTGCTGGGCATTTAACTATGTGTGGAGCAGGCTGCCCTGGTACTCTAGTATCACGATGTGTGTGAATAAAAAGATGTATTTGGGGGCACCAGTACTAACTCAAGCTCTTTTGTGCTACAGGTATTCAGTTTCTGTTAGCTCTGGCTCATTTGACTTGAAAACAGCCACCTTTTCCTATATTGAAAATTTGAGTGTTAGCCACCTACCATGAGACTGAATGTTGTGGTTTGAGCTCAGAGGACAACTGAGTACCACATATCCATTCACTCACCCCTTCTTCACCAGTACTGGGAAGAAGAAGAAAAATCAAGCAAAAGGCCCAGTAATTCAGATAAGGAAGGCAGGAGTGGCTCATCCATTATGGTTACAGTTATGGTCAAAAGACAAACTTGTTAAGAAAAAAAGGACATCAATTCAAACGCTAACAACACCAACACTTAACAGACAAAGTGGGACAGTGAGAAGCATTATAACATCTTAAAAACATTTCCTCCCACCCCTCCCTTCTTCCCAGGCTCAGCTCTGCTCCTGATCTCTCTACGTCCTCCCCTCCAGTGATGCAGGGGTAGGGGATGGGGCTAAGGTCAGTCTGCAACTTCTTCCTTCTTGGGAAGTGGGGGTGAACTCCTCACATTTTTCCCCTGCTCCATGTGGTTCCACTCTCACAGGAGACAGTCCTCCAGAAACTTTTTGCAGCATGAGTCCTGCCCACTGGCTGCTGCCATTCCCATGCAGTCTCAGCATGGGTCATCCCCGTGTGTTGCAATGCTCCCAGTGATGAACAAAAACAGTAGGGCCTTCTTTCCTCTGAGTCCCAACCTCCTTTAAGCATAGTTGTCTGCTTTGGTGTGGGGTCCTCCACAGGCTGCAGGTGGGTATCTGCTCCATTGTAGACCTTCATGGGTGGCAGGGGAGTGGCCCTGCCATGTCACTACAGGATACAGGGGGTTCTCTTCTCTGGCACACCTCCCCCTTTTCCTCCTCCCTTCTTCCAGTGACCTCAGTGTTTGCACAGGTGTCCTCATAATGCCTTCTCACAAGTCCCATCCATCTCTCAGGTCTCCCTTCTTAAATACATTATCACAGAGGTGCAGCCATTGGTCAGTAACTGGCTTGGCCTTGTCCAGAGGTGGGTCTGACTTGCATCCAGGGGTGCTTTGAGAAGCTTCTCACAGGGGCTACCACTGTAGCTCCCTCACCCACTACCAAAACCTTATCACAGAAACACAGCACACTGGATAAATAATTTCACATCTTTGTAAGAATAATAAATGGTCAGTGAGTAAGAAAAAAAAAAAAAAAAAAAATTAAAAGGACATCATATTTTCTCACTGTTTCTTCAGTTATACTCTTTAACATACTTTTTCTGTTTAAATTCTACAGGTTAAATTCTATAGTAACTAAGAAGTTACTAAAGAGTCACAGGAAAATGGAAAACACCACATTCTACAAAAGGACAGGAGTAGTTGTGCTTAGCATACTTTCTGAAGATTAGCTGGTCACTCCTATAACTTTTTATAACAAGAAGTCATGAAATAAGAGGAAAATACCTGAACATTTGAGAAACCTCCTACTCACTGAAGTATCTCAAATCATTTGCAACACTGAACCACCTTGATTCCTATTTAAACATTACATAGTAATCTGGTGTTTGCAGTAACAGTCACTTACATGGAAAACCAAGAATTTATATAAGATTTCAGCAAGAATTAAACTTATGAACACAGAAGCAGTCTTCATATTCACACACTATGGATAGAGGATGGCAACTTCATGATGAAACATTACCAGCCTACAGTTTCATGTCACTTCAACAATTTTAACACAGAGTTGCTGACACCATAAACAGTAGACACTTTCTGTCTCCACTTCTTCATTCTTATGCTGCTTTCTCACCTCTCTTCCCTTTCTGTGACAGCATGAGTATTTTTCAGGCCAAACATGCAATAATTAGCTGGACCAAAATAACTTAAAGCATGGGAGGATAAGCTGTTCTTCTCTCAGTGTGCTCTGCTTCCTTCTGGTTTGAATAAACACTCGGTTGTGCAGGCATAGGGAAAGGTCTGTGCAGAGGGCAGAAGTGATCCCCTGTAAGAAGGGAAAAGATATAATCTTTAGCAACAGTATCGTCTTAAAGTGGTTGTGAGACTATAATATAACTAGATTATCTAATATTTTGAAGCAAGTTTAATTTTTAATAAGTTTTCACTTTACATCCAAAATAAATTTACTTTTGACATTTATTTCCGTAACTTCCCAAGTCCAACAGTCAGAAATCAAAGCTACATTAAGTTTATACAATTGAATCATTTTTAAAATAATTATAAGGCCAGTGTTCACACAACAATTTATTTCTAGCAATTGGAAACAATGTTGTTTCTTTGGACACCAATTAAAAAAAAAAAAAAAAAAAAAAAAAAAAAAAAAAAAAAAAAAAGATTTCAAAATATTAGCTATATATATGTTTCCCTTCACCAGAGAAACAAGCACAGAATAAACTGGAGCAAACCCTTTTTTAAAGATTAATCACTTTTTGCAAATTTGGGAGAAAAGCCTATTGTACATCATAGAACTTTATACCTTCATATACCCAGTCTCCATCACAGCAGTAGGAGGAGAGGTTCAGGCTTCACTCCTTGGTGAGGAAGGGCAGCTCTCTACAGGGCCCAGGAAGACCTACAGAACCCTGAGGGAATTTTTTCTTACTGTTAACATAGAATCTCTTTACAACAGAATAATTTAAAACAGCATTTTACAGGCCAACAGCAAGTTCTGGCTCAAAATGTTGCAGCCCTCTGTTGACTTCATCACGAGTTTACTGCTCACCAGCAGCCACACTGTTACAGGGAAACACATGTCCATGCCCAGAAGCTTTAGTTTAGCAGTTAACAAAGTAGTGGAAAGGACAGCAGGCTAGTTTAGACTGTGAAATGTAATCTGGGGACAGTATAGACTTGCAGCCTTGCTTGTTTAGTAGTATAGCCCACTATCTCATCTACTAAATGCCTAGGGAGCTGGCTAGTTAAAAGCTGTTCACTAGCTACCAGAAGAATGTAAACACTTGTCTCAGAGTTACATTGTTTCATTTTATTTTAGTCGCAGCTCAAAGCAACCTTACATGTGAAGTTTCACATACACACACACACACACACACACACACACCCCCAAAAAAAAGAAGAAAAGCTGCGCTATGGAGTTGAAAGTTAGATAATAACACATTATAAGAACACTGATACATGCATAAACATTAGACGTCAACTGCAAGAAGAGACATGTACTGACCAAAACACACAAACTCAGGTTCAGGAGCCTAATTGCAATGCAACACCAAACCTAAGTAAGACCAATGAACACTCCCTGACTCACAAAGAGAAGCAAACAAAAAACAGAACAGCCACAGCTGCTCAGCCCTCCTCAGCCTCACATCAGGTGAAAAATCAGTTAGTATGTCTCTTCTGCACCCTTTTCCACACCTCAGGGCAGAAGTGGCTTTATTACTGAAATGTCAAGCTTCAACAGCTGCCATGTCAGCATCTCAGCCTGGACTATGTGAGAAAGAAGGAGGAGGGAGAGCTGTAGGGGAAGGATAATCTCTGAAGCCATTTAATTTTCATTCATCTTGCTGGAAGAGAAAGCACTTACAGAAGTAATTTTCGTTTTCTGAACATCTTTTTCCCCCTGCCTTGAAGCAGGCTTTTTTTCCCCAGACACAAAGCAATGTCTAACTCTTTCTATGTATTTGCACAGCACCTACAGCTGTAATAAAAATTAAGCTTCTGAGGAGGAGGAAAGACCTGAAGCAGCAAAACTGAGCAGAACATTTTCCAACAACTAGTTCACTGTCATCAGAGGACTACAAATATTTCAAAAATCTGAGTATCTCATGTTTCTACCAAAGTTTGCCCTGTAGTCAAGAGTTTAATTCAACAATTTAGTTACACTGTGCCCTCTCATTTTTATACAGTTTTAAGAACTTTGTGGGGTTTGAATAAGATACAGCTTCATGAATCAAAATATGTTAATAACTCCACTAAATTAAGAGCTTTCCAGTTCATCAGACAGCACTTAATTGTTGCCATGCTTTCCCAGAGGATGCTTTTTTTCCCTTGTACTCTTTCCATCTGTTCAGCTGAGTGATTCATCCCCTCAGCATGAAAATAATTCAAGTTTATACACAGGAATCCAAAGAGTTTTATCCAAGACTTCATTTCTTTAAACAGAAGAGTAGTGGTAGAAAGAAACCACTTCCTTCTGCATCAGTGAAAAGGCTTTATTTCCCATCACACACTGGTTCTCCTACCTCAACTGGTAGACTATCCCTACTCAGCAGTCTCCATAACCATCTGTATCTCAAATCATATTTCTAAAGCAGCCTGTAGCTACCAAAATTGCTTTGATTTTACTTGGTCTGACATCTTTAATAGCTGATGCATCTAATTGGCTGTTTGTCACAGACAGGAGTTAACAAGGGTCTTTACTTACCCTTCCAAAATGTGTCCCTGGGAGAGATTACATACCCGTTTCAGAGACACTACGCATTTCTCAAAAAAGTTTTTTGTAAAACAGCACAAACTAACAATATGGATATTTTGTTGTGACTCCTTTAAGGGGAAAAAAAAATGCTACTTTTTCACAAGGAAGCTCTTTTTGTGAGAAAGAATCAATTGTTGCAGACAGTTCACTGTGTTAGGACACATATATTTTACTCATGTACTATTCATATATGATATAGTAAATATCATGATGTACAAAACATATTTTAATATAAAGAGATATATATGCCAAAGTTAGTGTAGTTTATTGCAGACACATCCGAGGCATCTGTACATAATCTGAAGATGCTCCTACTACAGCTGTACCTCACTCAATATAAGTTGATTTTCCCTGCTGCAAGAGATGAATTCTGTGACCAAAATACAGATGACACTTTAGTGAGTTGCCAGATTGAAATCTCTGAATACAGTGCCTGGAATTTCTAAGCATGTATCTTTCCAACAGTTGGACATTTTAGTTTTAAAAATTATTTTGAAAATGAGAAAAAATTCCTGTAGCTCAAGAAGAAATTACTGTAAAATCAAAGTACATCAGAGATCATGTTTTTTCTGAAACACAGTGATAAGATTGACAAATTCTTCTCAGACACAGACAAACCATGCTCACTGACTTCAAGGGGAACTCTTATGTTTTATAAACCTCTAAAAACAAAACTGCTAATTCTAAAGTGAGACCTGATACATGTGATTTTGGGCATTTGGATACCAGAAATAACTGTTCATATTCCCATAAGTCATTCTTAAGTCTTGACCCAAGTAGATGTCACAACCACAATTATCAGTATTACAGGCACTAAAAACCAGATTTTTTTGTTGGTACTTCACTGTGAATTTTTCTAAAACAGGTAAGTAACAAGTCTGTAACTGTGACAGCATTAATACTAATTTCTGTCTATAATGATTCTAACTGGTCATCCTTACACTTTCATAAACTTGATGAGATTTTTCAAAACACAAGACCATCTAAATACCTCTGACATGTTTAACTCTGTTCAAAAAACTGTTTGAAAAAATCTCAAATAAAGGTGTTGGCTGTTATGTATGTTTGAGTTTCTACAAATATATGCACATAGATAAATGTAAGTGTGTCTGATACACTCATACACACACTTAGTCACATGCCTTAATATGCACCAACACATACCAAAAATACAGAAAATAAATAGCTTTATACAAGTTATACCACACTGGGAAAAACATTATATAATCACTAAATATAAACTTTTTTGGTCCCCAAAGTTACAGACTTTAATGTCAGGTGAAGTAAAGGAGCTGGAACAGAGGCACGGAGAGTTGTGTCATAACAGATACCAGCTCCCCTTTTCAACACTTGCTAAACACTCTGTAATACACTAACTTCTATCTTCTGTTATGTTTTATAAAGGCTTGCTTGCCAAATGCCCACCCTATAAAATGTATATTTAAAGCACACTACACACCTCTGATGGCCAGTGCTATTGTGAGGAACCCAGAGTCACTCTTCTTGGATAGTTCATTTTTATACATAACTTTTAAAAATAAAAATTTGAGCCAGATGACATATTTAAAATAACATCTGCCTAAAGGTACTTACAAAGTGTTACATGGTTTGGAGACATTTTCTAGATATACAGATTTTTATTTTGGTTTTAATTTGATGTCTCTGCCAAACCCAAGGTAACATTAATGAGGAACGAAGCAGATTTTATTTTTAATGTCTTTAACATTGAAGAATCAGGGAATCTAAATGAATTCACCCGACTATTGCCATGACTGTAATAAAAACCTTCAAGGTTTTTAAGCCCTGTTGGGAACGGAGAACACATTGCTGTTGCCCCTCCCCCACCCTCAGCCAGTCGGGCTGGAAGTTAGCCACAAACCCCCGGGTTAAAATAAGAAGAAATTTGATACAACAGTGTGATAAACAATCTGAACAACAACAGTGGCAATGATAACGACAATAAACAGCAATGATAGTAAGCGAGAGAAATTATATACAGCGAAATACTGCAAATGGTCAGGGAACAGACACGACATGCCTCCCACCACCAAAAAGCCAAAGAGAAAGTAAAATGTTTCAACCCCCTGGACCTGACATCAGCATGGTATGAATAACCCTGGAGATCCCTTCCCCCTCTCTCTCTGTTGGGGAAACTTAACCCTATCCTAGTTGAACCAGGACATATAGTGATACTCTGAGAACAGACGAACTGGTGTGCCACAGAGATAGTGTGCATGGAAGGAATAATTTTTCTAGATCAGATGTAAAGGGAAGCAGTTAGATACTGTTTACATTAGCAATTAAAAATTTCCATAGTTAACTGTGCATTGCATAAGAAATTAATATTATTTGATTAAATAAATTATACAAAATATAGTTATCAGAAACAAATAAACTAATCATGGGATAATGGAAAATATGATTGAAATGTTACATTAAATTCTTAATAGCAAGTTTCCATAGAAGAGAAAGTACTAATTC
>NW_020799142.1:7258670-7305204 GCF_003259725.1 Athene cunicularia | reverse complement strand
GCCAGCATTGCAAATATTTTCTTATCAAACAAATACAAATAGAAAAATTACACCCAACAGATTGCTCTATCACACTCTGGTCAGGGTCTGCCCCTTTTTATTCTTATTTTGAGCCCCACGTTGGGTGCCAGAAAAGGCTGTGTTGGTTTAAGTCCTGCCGGGACCGGAGAGAACGTTGCTGTTGCCCCTACACCACCCTCAGCCGGTCGGGCTGGCAGTGAGGCACAAACCCGGGTTAAAATAAGGAGAAATATAGTACAAGAGCGTGCTAAAAAATGTGAACAACAACAGTAGCAATGATAACAACAATAAACAGCAATAACAGTGAAGAAAACAAACGATATACAGAGAAATACCGCAAAGTGGTCACAGAAGAGCTTCCTACCACCAAGCCCACCAAAAAGCAAGTAAAAAGGTTCCACCCCTGGACCTGACGCCAGCATGGTATGAATAACCCGGATGGAGATCCCTTCCCCCTCTCTCTCTGCTTGGGAAACCTAACCCTATCCTAGCTGAACCAGGACATAATCCACCCCTTTATTCTATACCATCTGCGTCATGTCCAACTGCCAGTTAGCAGTTATCAATAACAAAACAATAATTTACAAAGGCACATCATAATTCATGGCATGTTCTCACTCAGAATCAAGTCCCCCTGTGGTACACATTGGACCTCTCCATTGTCCTGCATCACCCACCAGGTGCACCCAGGTCCTTGGGCAAAAGCAATCCCGTGGATGGGTTTGCCTTTGCCTTTGCCTGGCGCAGGACTAAACCAAACCATTTTTCCCAATATATTCCTCATGCGCACCACACGGACTTTATCCCTGTCTACAGCATGTCTAAGTCTTGACTGAGCCAGGCCAGCTCGACTGGCAGATCCTCTTGTGTTGACTAGCCAGGTGGCCTTTGCTAGATGCATGTCCCAGTCTTTGAAGGTCCCAACTCCCAGTGCTTTCAATGTGGTTTTTAACAGTCCATTGTAGCGCTCGATCTTCCCAGAGGCTGGTGCGTGGTAGGGGATATGGTAGACCCACTCTATGCTGTGTTCTTCTGCCCAGGCATTTATGAGGTTGTTTCGGAAGTGGGTCCCGTTGTCTGACTCAATTCTCTCTGGGGTGCCGTGTCACCACAGGACTTGGGTTTCAAGGCCCAGGATGGCGTTCCGGGCAGTGGTGTGGGGCGCTGGGTAAGCTTCCAGCCACCCAGTGGTTACTTTCACCATTGTGAGCACGTGGAGCTTCCTGTGGCGGGTCTGTGGCAGTGTGATGTAGTCGATCTGCCAGGCCTCTCCATATCTATATTTCAGCCATAGCTCTCCATTTCGCTGGGGATTCACCCACTTGGCATGTTTGATTGCAGCACACGTCTCACATCCGTGGATGATCTCTGCAATAGTGTCAATGGTGAGGTCCACCCCTCAATCTCGAGCCCACCTGCATGTTGCATTTCTACCTTGGTGGCCCGAGGTCTCATGGGCCCACTGGGCTATGAACAGTTCACCTTTGCGCTGCCAGTCCAAGTCCACTTGAGCCACTCTAATCTTAGCAGCTTGGTCTGCCTGCTGGTTGTGTCGATGTTCATCAGTGGCCCGACTCTTGGGTACATGGGCATCCACATGGCGCACCTTCACAACGAGGTTTTCCACACGGGCTGCAATGTCCTGCCATACTTCAGCAGTCCAGACGGTTTTACCCTTACGTTGCCAGTTGTTCTGCTTCCATTGCTGCAACCATTTCCACAGGGTGTTTGCTACTGCCCACGAGTCTGTGTAGAGGTAGAGCCTCGGCCACTTTTCCCGCTCAGCAATGTCCAAAGCAAGCTGGACAGCTTTCACCTCTGCAAACTGTCCCTCAGCAGCTTCAGTGACCCGTCATATGGGACTCCATACAGCAGCCTTCCATCGTCAGTGTTTTCCCACAATGCGACAAGACCCATCAGTGAACAGGGCATATCGCTTCTCCTCATCCGGCAGCTCGATATATGGTGGAGCCTCCTTAGCACGTGTCACCTCCTGCTCTGGTGACATCCCGGAATCTTTGCTCTCTGGCCAGTTTGTAATCACCTCTAGTATCCCTGGGTGGCTGGGGTTCCCTATTCGAGCCCGTTGTGTTATCAGCGCAACCCATTTACTCCACGTGGAATCGGTTGCATGATGTGTGGAGGAGGCCTTTCCTTTGAACATCCACCCCAGAACCGGCAGTCGGGGTGCCAGGAGGAGCTGTGTTTCACTGCCGACCACTTCTGAGGCAGCCCGAACTCCTCCGTACGCTGCCAGTATGTGTCCCCCCATACAATGATGTCATCAATGTACTGCAGGTGTTCTGGAGCCCCACCTTTCTCCAGTGCAGTATGGACCAGTCCATGGCAAATGGTGGAGCTGTGGTTCCACCCCTGGGGCAATCGATTCCAGGTGTACTGGATGCCTCTCCAAGTGAACCCAAACTGTGGCCTACACTCTGGCTCTATCAGAATGGAGAAGAACGCATTAGCAATGTCAGTCGTGGCGTACCACTTGGCTGCCTTTGACTCCAGTTCATACTGGAGCTCTAGCATGTCCAGCACTGCAGCACTCATTGCTGGTGTAACTTCATTCAGGCCACGGTAGCCCACAGTTAGCCTCCATTCGCCATTAGGTTTCTCACTGGCCATATAGGGCTGTTGAAGGGGGAGTGAGTTTTGCTGATCACCTTCTGGCTTTCTAGTTGATGGATCAGCTGATGGATGGGGACCAGGGAATCTTGGTTGGTGCGGTACTGCCGCCGCTGCACCGTCCTGGTAGCAATCGGCACTCGCTGCTCCTCAACCTTAAGCTGCCCCACCACTGAGGGATCCTCTGAGAGGCCGGGTAAGGTGGACAACTGTTCAATCTCCTCCAGGGCAGCTATACCAAAAGCCCACCGGTACCCTTTTCGGTCTCTGAAGTACCCTCTCCTGAGATAGTCTATGCCCAGGATGCACGGGGCATCTGGGCCAGTCACAATGGGGTGCTTATGCCAGTCCTTCCCAGTCAGGCTCACTTCAGCTTCCAGTAGGGTCAGCTGTTGGGATCCCCCTGTCACTCCAGAGATGCAGATGGATTCAACCCCACTGTAGCTCGATGGCATCAGGGTGCACTGTGCGCCAGTGTCCACCAAAGCCTTATACTCTTGTGGGTCTGACGTGCCAGGCCATCGGATCCACACTGACCAGTAAATCCGATTATCCCTTTCCTCCACCTGGCTGGAGGCAAGGCCCCTCTAATCCTCCTTCTTGGAGGACTCCCCTTTTGTGATGGTCTTCCCTTTCAGCTGCTCTACTCGTGCAGCTAGGGCGGCAGTGGGCTGTCCATCCCACCTCCTCATGTTTTCTCCATGGTTGCGGAGGAAAAACCACAGGGTGCCTCGTGGTGTGTGCCTTCTGCTGCCTTTCTCTTGGGCGGAGAAACGTTTACTTCTAATGGCTGAGACATCAGCCCGTGCAGGTGGAATGTAGGACATGTCCTCTTCCATTTTCTGGACCCTCTGAGACAGTTCCTCCACAGCTGAGAACCAGGAAAGTTGAGATGAAGGGAGATTTCCCTCGTATTGCCGGAGCTTGCCAACCACCCCATCCCCTGTTAGAGTGTGGGTGTCTGTCCACCAGGACACTATTGCCAATGCTTTCGAGTGTGCTTCTGGGGCACTCTTCAGGAACTTTCACCACATCAAGTGTGTGCAAGGGGCCTGATCTGGGTTCATGGGTGACTGCTCATCATTCAGATCACCATAGATCATCTCAAACACAGCCAGTTCCCTGAGGGTCTGGATGCCTTTCTCAATGCTGGTGCATTTGCCTAGCTGACACAGGATATCATCCTTGTAGGGGTGCCTCTCCCTTACACTGAGCAGGAGTTGCTTCCAAAGGCTGAGGGTTTGAGTCTGTTTCCCTATTGCTCTGTCAATACCAGCATCCTTGGCCAAAGATCCCAGCTGCTTGGCCTCTCTCCCCTCCATTTCAAAAGCACTGGCTCCATTGTCCCAGCATCGGAGCAGCCAGGTGCAAATCTGCTCACCTCCCAGTTGGCAGAAATCTCTCTGCATATCTCGCAGCTCATTTGGGGATAGAGATCAGATGATCACCTCTGGCCCTTCCTCCTGTTCCCGTGCTGGGCCTGGCTGTTCCCCATCCCTCACTCTGCGACCTGACTTTCTGGTATATTTTGTTTTCTGTATCGGGGCGACTGATACTGACACTGACTGGCTCTCTGGCTCAGTCGCTGTGCTGGTGGAGGCGACTGAGACTGGTTCAGTATCTGGACCAGGGGGGACAGGCAGTTTCAGTGAGTTCACTCTCAGGTTCTGTAGCCTTTTCTCCCCCTTGAGGGCAGCGGGTGGTATTAAAGAGGACAGGGTAGCCATGGGCAAGTCCCCAACACATTGCAGCGATTTGTGTCTCCCGGGTTTTGCCAGTTTGGTAACACACCCTTTCTAAGCACTCCAGCAGCTTATCAGGTCTCTGCATTTGTTTGGGATTGAAATTCCAGAGCATTGGGGGTGCCCACCGACTCAGGCCTTTGCCCATCTTTTCCCACACCCCTTGCCACTCACTATTATCTGACCTCGGGGCAGTTTCCGGGCACTGCTATTGTTAGAGAAGTGCCACATGGCCAAAACCGAAATCAGGCAGACATTCAGAAAGCATTGTTCCACAATCACACTGGCCTGCAGACTCCAAGGATAATTGAAACTCCCCAAAGCCGAGAGGATCTCTTCCCCTGGCTCACTCATAGAGGGGGTGAGACCCCTAACAAAAGCCCAAACGGCAAACAGGTACCGGCCCACCCACACACAGCGATACAAAGGCAGCATAAGCATTCAATAGCCCATATAACAACATAAGACCCTTTATACATTTTCCACTGATAACAAACACCACCACAGGGATCATACACTGGATATAAGGAGTAATCCAGCCCCACCACGCAAACAAGTGTGCCAGCATTGCAAATATTTTCTTATCAAACAAATACAAATAGAAAAATTACACCCAACAGATTGCTCTATCACACTCTGGTCAGGGTCTGCCCCTTTTTATTCTTATTTTGAGCCCCACGTTGGGTGCCAGAAAAGGCTGTGTTGGTTTAAGTCCTGCCGGGACCGGAGAGAACGTTGCTGTTGCCCCTACACCACCCTCAGCCGGTCGGGCTGGCAGTGAGGCACAAACCCGGGTTAAAATAAGAAGAAATTTAATACAACAGTGTGATAACACAATCTGAACAACAACAGTAACAATGATAACAACAATAAACAGCAATAACAGTGAACAAGACGAACAATATACAGAGAAATACATCAAAGTGGTCACGGAACAGCTTCCTGCCACTGTGCCCACCAAAGAGCAAGTAAAAATTTTCCTGCCCCTGGACCTGACGTCAGCATGGTATGAATAACCCGTCTGGAGATCCCTTCCCCCTCTCTCCCTGTTGGGGAAACCTAACCCTATCCTAGTTGAACCAGGACAAAAAGAAACCACAAAAAATTTATTTGAAATTCTCTGCAGAGTCATTTTTTTCTTACCCACATGTGGAAATTAATATACCTGCTTTGACATGAAAACAGTCCATGTAACATTGTCATCACTATGTAGCTCTGCCTGAGATGGAATAAAAAATGGTTTAAGCACAGAGCAGTTGCCAAAAGGCATTCCAGGCTAAAATCACAGTATTCGTCTTTCATTCATTAGCAGAATTTTAGGATCATTACTTTACTGTAACTATCTAAATTCCATTAGAAGTCTTCTTTCTCTATAGGGAGGAAAGTCAGAGGTTTACTATTTGTGAAAGAGAAGAAGCTTCATAGAACTCCCAGGCAAACCACACATCTGCTTGATGAAACCAGATCTATCAGAGTAGCATTACAATGGTAAGTCTTTCAAACTTACTAAGCATCTGTCCTTTGAGGCAATTTTCAAAGACAGTGTCTTCCTTTCATGTTGTCTTCTAGAATCATAATTTTGTTGAGATTCACATACATTATTGTCCCCAGTGTATCAGCAAAAGTATGAAACACTGTGTATTTTCCTTGTTTCTTCATATGTGACATGACTATGATAAGATTTTTGTTTCCAGGGAGTACATTTTTTCATCAAAAGAGAACATTTGAAAAAACTATGCATTACCATTTTGCACTGAAGATTGGTTTTGGGTTTTTGTTGGTTTGTTTGTTTGTTTGTTTGTTTTGTTTTTTTTCAATAAAGTCGCAATTGTCATCATAAACCAGATAGTTATTGTTCAACCAGCATCTGAACTAGCTTCTGTTTCATTGTCTTGCTACCTCGTACATATCTATGTGGTCTGGAAGACCTCCAGTGAACCTTCTGAATTATATGGTTAATTTTACCCACAGGATGTGGCAAGATGCAAATGAATAAAAATGTGACAAAACACAACTTTCAAAAAAGGTAACATACAGAAAAGAGCTGAGATCTTTTCAGCATGACACTGAGTGATTAACTCTTGCAGTAGTCAAACTAGAGTCTCATTTCTTATTTTATGACATTTAATGTTATTTGTTATTCCAGCATAAGGCAGATCATGACTTAGCCAATTCTGCATATCTCACAATAAAAATACCAAGTCCCAAGAACAATATTTTAAAATGCTCTGATAATGTGTCTTAAAAGGTCTTAAGCAGAAATTGTTCTATGACTAGCTTCCTAACATTTGTATAATCTTGTTTAATGAGTTTCTTCTTGAGATTTCATCTCTCTTCATGCACTTTGTAACTGTCAGCTCTCACCATAGTCCATATTTGTAGCTAAGAGAGGTATCATGTAGATGTTCTAAGACACGTATAATAATCTTACACTAAACTGCATAGCCCCTGCTGATGTCTTTCCCATCCACTAGGATGTCTTTTCACAAGAACAAGTTACTCTTGAATGAGTATCAGTTTCTTTCCTCCAATCTCAATAATCAAGTTGTTCTCTAAATTGGTCTTTAAGTTAATATCAGTCAAGGGTTTTCTTCACAACAGTTACTTGCCTGAAAATATTTTTCTATTTTCTGACACCTTGCAATGTCATTAGGAATACAAATCAGAAGACAGATGCTATACCATTTCATTTAAAGTAAACAATGAAAATAATTTCAAACTGATGAGGAAGGGGAAGAAATTATATTTTCTTTGCGCAATTGTTCCTGAGGGATTTGTTATTCCTGTAGTAAAATTATGTATTAAATTCAAGTATGCTGAATATATCCAGATAATAAATTATTGTTGACAGAAGACATTGCTGAAAACATCATATAGAAAACCCTGAGCAGACAGATGCAGCTGGTAAAACTTCAAGGGAATAAGAGTCTCCTTGTTAAGATGGACAGGGACAACATCCAATAATCTGAAGACCCATCAAGAATTCTTCAAAACTATTCTAAAAGTAAAAATAAACTGACATGCTCTGACACAGCATAAAATATTTTGAAAGATAATTTTAAACTTACTGAAAGCTTGATCAGTTTGTTTTTTTTTTTTTTAATTTATTTCTTTTATTTAATGTAGTCACTAAAGCATTAGTGGTCATCAGAGAAGAGAAGTAATCTGCATACTTGAAGTGCTAAGGCTTGGACAGTAAGCCTAAGCCAGAGCTGACCTACAGATGAATCCTGTATATTTTATAACTGGTAACAATTGTTAACAGGTATTATACTAAGTTATAACAAACCACCTGTTCTGATGCAAAAGGTGGAAGTATTGAAGCCTGAGCAACAGGCCCTGAGACAAAGCTGCTAACTTAGTATGTAGTCATTAAAAAAATATGTATGCTCATTAATGAAAGATGTAGCTTAGATATCATATATTTATTACTGTTGATGGATGTAATGCAAACATGTCCATCCTGAATGTATCTTTCTTCTCCTCTGTGTAGGGGTAAGTTAACAAAGCCATGAAGCCAGCTGTCCGGCCTTGGGACAGGTGTATGGTCTTGTTCTAAAAAGAACATAAAAGATAAGGAGGAAAACTCCCTTGGCTTCCTCCTTGAGCCCTGGCCAGGCTCTGGGGGAACCTAATATGATAATGAAACCAGATGTTCCACTCAAAACAAAGGTGCCAGCTATTCTGGCTTGTTGATCTCTGGTATATAAGGCTGGACCCGCTCACAGCGACTTTGGACACCTCACCTATGGGTGGACGCACTGCGTAGGATTTCTCACTGGCCGGGACGGGCTCCCCAAACCCTCGCTGTAACCGGGGCTGCCCAAACACTGCGGGTCTGGGTGATGGTAACGGATGCAAGTGGTGATGGATCTTTCTTAATCACTATTCTCTTTGTCAGGTAGTAATGATCTCATGCATTACCCTGTATTTTCTTATTTGTTTAAGTGCAGTATTCTGTCTTCTCTTACTGTGGGTTTTCTGTATTATTCTGTTATATTAATTTCTGGTAAAATATGCTTGCTCTTTTCACCTAGTGTCTGAGTGTAATTGATATCCCTAATCAGCAAAACGGTACTCATCATACTATGCCAATTTATTCTTAAATACAGTAAAAGATAGTTTACAATATATGAGATGGTTTTCTTATATAAATTCTTCATGGAAGTATTTGCCATAACCTTCAGAGAAATATTGTCCTGTGGAACATCTCAGCAACCATAGCAGTTGTAATTGGCAGTGAAGGTATTTATAAGACAGTAGTAGTTCTCTTAAAATATGGCTAAAACTGAGTAAGTTTTAACTTTGAATTAAGGGTTTGCACCTCAGGTCATAGTCTCATAATCTCTTCGAAGCATCATGCTGCTGCAGTGCTACAAGTAGAAGTAGTCCTGCATCTCTTACTCCCATCACTCATTCCTACTTCTTTTTCCTACTCTCCCATTTATGTGACTAAATACTGAACTGATATAGGTGAAAACTAAATTATTTTCCTTTGAATATTTAATTCAGTTCAGCTGGGGGAGGATGGAGAAAAAACAAACAAACAAACAAACAAAAACATACCAAAAATCAAGAGCAGTAATGTGTTTACACTGAGTTTAAGGAAAATATGAATATATTTTTCCAAAGCTAAAAGTTGTTTAACTTTGTTTGAATCATTTGGATAACAGAAGCCTTATGAAATAAAGTACAGAAATCTAAAGATCAAGGTCTGAATGACTTGCAGAACCACCAATAATATTAAAATCAAACAGTTTCTGATTCCTCTCTGATTTCTGGATCATGCTTATTCTTGCTATGTGTTTAACTTAGCAGTCCAACTAGAGAAGCCATTGCTTCACTCTAATGACTTTTAAACACCAAAAGATACACGTACTTACTGCATTACATCCTATGGTATCTTATTGCATTGTTGATGTTAACTGAAATAAAATTATATAAACTGCATATGAATTGGATAAATTTAATTTCTAAAGCACATTTTAGCACTCAGCAGATTTCTTATCAAAATCTATGTGAGTTTTCATGTGACTTACAGGAAATAGAGGAATAAGTCACTAACTTGTTCTATGTCAATACCAAAAGCTTTTCTTTTAATTCATTAGCATATTTTACCATAAAAGCCACTGCCACTTTGAGTTATTTTGTTCACCTTCTAAATGGTTAAAATTTGCCTTTTTAAAATTTTCATTCCATCTCAAAGAATATTCCTTCATTGTGTATCATATTCGGGGCAGAATTACCTTGCCCAGTGTAACCAGTGATATGAACTGGTTCAAATTGTTTTACAGAGATGACTGCCTGTCAATAACTCCAAATGCTTTCATAGCTGACATAACACAAAACTACAACATACCCATTTGAAGGAACATGAGACTACCATACAGGCTTTGCTGGGGTTTCAGTAAACGTAAACGTAAACTTCAAAAAGAACTTTTAAAGTCAATTTATCCTATATTCAGTACAATTCCCGTGAGTCCAAATTGATCATAAATTCTTAGGGGAATGCCAAGTCTGTGTTCTAACAGTATAACTTTACTGAGGCATCAGAACAATCCCACCTACAATGATTTCTTGTCTTATTGTCAATAACATTAAGCAATCCTAATGTTATTTCATGTTATTAATTCTCAGAGGTTCATGCATACATACAACTTGAAGTTTGTCATTGTCATGAAAATTCCTCTTCCTTTTGTCTATCCTTTCTGTGCACTCACTGAATTTATATATATCCAAGTTAAAAATAAATAAATAAATAAATTAGTTTATATCAAGGCTTTCAGCATAAAAGCATGTTGACACTGTATCCATCTAAGAAGCTTTTCGGATTACCCAAAATGTACAAATGAAACACAGATAGTCACAAAGTGTCCAGCAGAAAATCTGAGGCTTTTGTTGCAACTACTGAGCCCATTATCTACACTTGTTATTTAAAACGATCACTCATGTTCCTGTGGAGGTAAGAAAGACTGTTTTAGATAATCTTGGGCTTGATTTCTTTGTAAGAAATCTCATCAATGTGCAATACTGTTATAAATGTTGGGGGATCAATATGGTCTTGAAAATCCTGAACACGCATTAACTCTTTTACCAAATTCATCAGATCCCTGTTCCATTACAGCAAGCCGCTCCAACAAATATCTGGACATGAGGACTTGCCACTTGTCTTTCAAGTACCAGTAGAAAAAAAAAAAAAAATAGACAGAAACCAGTTTACAAAAATATTTTTATTTCATAAAAGTACAGACCATGAAACAGGTAACTGCTTGAGTCAGAATCATTTCTTGTAGCTCATTTTACATTTACCACCACCTCATTTACTTGTTGACCTTCAGTTCTTAAACTAGAAGAATAAAAAGTAAATATATAAATAAGTTTATTAGAAAGTTAAATGAAAAAAATGTTCAGTGTTCATCCTGAAAGAAAATCAATAGTGGTAATTTCAAAAGCAAACAATTTTCATGAAAACTTTTGGATTAGAGATGAGGCAATTTCTGAAGTGTTCAAGAAGAGCTAAGAATTATTAATTTATTGCAATCTGTGTATGAAATTAAGCAAAGAGTTAACAGAATAATTAATAATTCATTTAACAGTTCAGAGCTGAACCTCATTCTACTCATTGTAATTCACACTCATAAAAGCATAATTTTAATAAAAACTAATTTAGCATTTCCAGAAGGAAGCTTGGCATATGCAAAGAGTGAAAAGCCAATGTAGGCCATGATTCTCAAATCCACTTCAAGATATCAAGCCATTCTGGGGAGTAGGGGGGACACAGATTTGGTTTACTTCTCATTGGAGAGAGAATTGTATTCAAAAGAATCCAAATCCAGGGTAAGATTCTGAATTACATATTCTATTGTGTTTAGATCAAAAGTTTTGTTTAGAAATACAGATTTGAATTATATTGAATTTTATCAGAACTGATGTTTGTATGGACAATATTTGTATTTGATAGTGGGTCTTAGCAAGCAGAGTGATACAGCCCAAACTGTTAAGAAAGTCACTAGGAGCATAGATGTGATGCACTTTCTACCACACGCTCTGACTCCTAATATTGAACCCTTATTTTCTGTTTAACTCCTGGGTCATCCCAGCAAATGGATGTAAGGACTAGATTGAATACACTGCCTAGATAGGAAATGTCCCTTTATCAGTGGTGGTGTTCAGTCAGAAACAGTGAATATATGTAGTGGAGAGAGGGAAAGTAACAAAATTAGGGAATTACAGTCTTTCTTCAAGCAATTGACTAGGACAGGAGAAATCACAGAGCCACGACAGAAATACAGTAACTTTCATAAGAATGGATGTACACTAGTTAAGAATTTCAGCAGTTAAGAATTTCAGGCACGTGGGTCCTACTTTACTAGGACAGTAGTCACCTAATTGGGCTCTAAGTCACTGCTGTAAAGGAAAATCTGATTAGTTCTGAGAACTTCTGAGTGAATTTTGACAGTACTAAATCAGTGATTGCAGCAGAAATCTTAATTAGTCATATGACTGAGGCAATAGGACGCTGGAAATCAAATTATTACTGGTTTTGTGCTTGACCTTCTACTGACCTGATAAATATGGCTGGGTTATTCACAGAGTATTCCCTGGTATTGATGGAGTGGTGACAGAAATTACAACAAAGGTTGATGTCTGAATCTGCCAGGACCCTCCTGTGCATTAAGATCACAAGCAGGAAAAGTTGGCATCTGGACCACAGCTGAGCTTCAAGTTTGAAGGCACCTTCTTTCTCCAGGAGAGCAGATGGGACATGTGGGAACAGCTGAGGTCCTTTCTTCAGTCAGAAACAACCAAACTAGACAACTAGTGTTGTCAATGAATTGTTCGGAGACTTATACTGAATTTAAAAGTATTAGAATTCAGAGTACATATTATTGATGAACCAGGTGCCTCATCACACACTCACATGAGTTGATTGGACTCTTTAAAAATCTCTGTGCCATCAGAGATTAAAAATAATTATGTTAGTCATGAAGGAATTTGTAGGAATTAGGAAATGGTGGAAAATGGATGTGACCTCTTGGCACTTAAGTTTTATAAGTTGATGACACATCTACCAGCCTAGAGCACAAAAGAGGTTACTAAGAAGGGATGGAAGAGGGGAGAGTTTGATCGTGCTAATTATCAACATGAAAGGAAATGCATTAAGGGTTAAACAAAAACTAGTATTTGGCTGCTGGACATTTTGTGCATAGGAAAAGGGTTTAAACTGAGTGGACTAAAAGACTAAATGTATGAAATGAAAATCTAATGTTTTGTAATTTAAGGAAAATGTTGGAAAGACCTTTGTAGCCTTTATCGGATGGGTTCTGAAGTTGGATCTTTGCTCATTTACAGATCAATCAAACTCAAATTTAGTTGATTAGTTCATTACTAAAGAACACACCATGTCAGAACACAGACCAACACAGCAGAACTTGGAAGAACATTCACCAGTCAAGATAATTTATAGTCTGAATAATTACTTTGATTTTAACTTAAAAAAAAAAAAACAAAAACCACAAAACATTAAAACCCAGTTATTTTATTGCTTTTTTATATTTTTATTACAAGGCATTGGACTAAAAGATAGAGATATAATACAGAGCTACCATATATTAAAAGTGATTGTGGTTTGAAAAGTTCTGAGATACAAAAATTTTGAGTATTTACTACCTAGCAAGTAAAAGTGATGAGGGTAACTCCATATTATTGTGTCCTGAAAGTTATCTCAGACTACACATTTTATCCATATAGTTAATTTTCTCAAATAAATATCAGATCTGGAGGACTTATGTTTTAATTCAAAGAAGGAAAAAAACAAAAAAAAGCTGAATTTATCCACCTGTGTATAAAATATTTTCATATGTACAAAATATAATTATTCTTTCATATTTGTCTTCTTAAAAGACACAAATTTAGATCTAGAAATATCTAGACAGCATTATTGTCTGCTGCAACATATACAAAGTGCTTCTCCTCCTAAGAAGGAAAGGATGATCTAGAGTAGGGAAGGAACAGATACTAAGAAGAATAGAAAAAAGTATTAAGAAGAAAGGTCAAGTTAGACACATTTTTACTTTGTTCTAATTTCTGGAAATAATTCATATCATTAGCACAAATTAACATTTATATTCTGTCGATTTAACCTTCAAAAGAACCATCAGTCTTCAAGCAGAGTATTTTAATCAGTTTCCAGGCACTTTTACCTCTCCTCACACAGGGTTATTCATTTAAATTCAATTTATATTTATTGTACATCTAGGGTCATGGTAGTGTGCAGAAAAAATGCAATGTAGTAAAGTGAATCTGACAGAGTTGAAATTACCATAAAGATATTGTCACCACTAAAAGTACCTTCTCTCTCTTTCTACTCCAAAAACATATTATTATGTCCTCAGCTTTTACATGAATACTCATTTTGACAAGGAAATATGAAAAGATGAGAATGACCATTATCTACCAAGTCGCAAGCACATTTCTGTGCCAAAAATCTCAAAGTTTAGGAGTATTACTAACAACATGTTCAGGCTGATACTCCCTATAAATACTAGCCTGAAGTCAGACTAAGTTGCATATTTTAATACCTTACCTGCTAGTATTTCTCAGCACCGCTTTTTATCACACACCCATAACCCAGAACTCCAGGACACTTTAATCTTGTCTTACAAGCTAGATTTGGGCAGCAATCAATTATTGCAAGACAAGACAGACTTTCCTACATTCTGAGGTTTAGGGAGGCTTGTAGTAGTTTTGAATTTTTTCTCTTAGAAAGGAGAGAGCAAAATGAAGGAAAATTAAAAGCACTTGGAGATAAATATTCTGATAGAAAGGCTGGGTTCCATATGGCATAGCATTAGGTTAAGCCTGACTTCTATTATTCACATGTATTACCTACTATATTAATTCACATTTTTGTACATGAAAGATGTCATTTTTTACTGTTCTATTGTTACTTTTCTGTACTATAATTTCTAAATTACAAAGTAGTATACAAAATACACTCGCAGTACAACTTTAGCTCGTATATCTTCCTTATTGCACATACTTTCTTTAAACCTCTCAGTATTTTAAAGTGGAAGGCATTGTTTAGTGTGAGATACTGGCTGAGGTCCTTCTCATAAAAAAGCAATCTGAGATACTCTTATATGTATTTTGTCAGTTTCCTTCTACACAGTTCAAATAAACCTTCAGAAAGATGTGCCTTGCCTAGATATTGCACCTTAGGAGGCTGCCTAAAAGGGAAGTATTTCAGGGAGAATAAATTTTGGTCTTTACTGAGAGAAAAACAGAGCAAATAATAGTTATATATCTAGTAAAATTACCTCTTCTGTAGATAAGCAGGTTACAAGATACATAGGTCTTTTTCACAAAGCAAATTCTGATAAAAACATTCTTCTACTTTACTTGCAAAGATACTTGTCTGTGCACCAAAAAAAAAAAAAAAAAAAAAAAAAAAAAAAAAAAAAAAATCTTGCAAGAGACAGGCTGCAGCAGAACAATCACCTGTGTGACCATGTCCCTTGTGCAAACAATACAAAATCAATGAGACCGCATTCCCACTGCACACATGATTTTCCTGGGATCTCATTTTATCTAGTACTCACACACCATCCATTTGAATTAGACCACTGATGTGCTGGCCAAAACCTGATATTGTCATATAATTTTATATCTTCAACTGATATTAGGACTACTAAGAGACAGTCTTCACATCAAAGATTTTATAATGTAACAGTCAAGACACCAGCACTGTGAAAGGTGGAACAGAAAGGAGTTTTCAAGCCTCAGAATCAAAAGAGAGAGAGATGGTACTAAAACACAGTCTTTCTGAACACTCTTACCATGCTCTACTGATTGAACTCTGCTGCCTAAAACCAGTCTTAAGGGCCAGGTCTTCCAACATGAAAATGATACTTTACAAGAGAAAACATTTTAAAACTTCAGCCATAATGCATTACTACAACCATACATACTCCTGTAATTCTAGTTCTATATATACACTTCCTTAAAATGCTTAGTATAGGTTGAATCACCAAATAAAAATGACTGAATCATGCACAAACTGACACAGTAATAGAATAGAAAACTACAAGGTTTATTGAGTGGGTTTGGGGGTTTTTAGCAATTTTTTTCTTTGCACTAATGCCATTACTATAAGTAGACACAACTCCAGTGATTTTGACAGAGTTTTCAATTTTAAAATGAGAATTAAAAGTGCAACCAAATCTAACTATAGTTAAGAATTAAGAAAAGATTCTTATTACATAAACTGTGAGTGGCAGGCTTTCTTTTAAACATTTATCATATCTGTGCACCTGAATTTAGAATTAAGGTTTGTAGATAGCATGGTATACAGTACTTCTTTTTCTTAATCTGGTATTTCTAAAAAAAAATGTGCATATAGAATTGCACTGAAAAGAAAATATTTTATTGTAGTATAGACCCCAACAAAAGAAAGAAAATTATGTACCTATTTTTATCAATTTGACAAAATCAAGTTGTTTCTGGTATTATATTAAGTCACCTGACACTGAAGAAAGGTAAATGACATAGGATTCTGAGACTGTCCTGTCAAATAAACACAAGAAATTATAGTTATCTGTTTTATGCTATTTACATGTCCGTACTACTCACAATTTAACAACGGTATGTTTTAAAATTGTGGAAGTATTTGTTGAGAACTTTGGGTTTGTTTCTTTTTGTAAATATGCATTACAAGGCCTACAATCACTTAAGTACTGCAATGTACAATGATTACCATGGGACACCATAGTGGAAAGGTGAAGAACTTCAGAATTTGCTGACTATGGGATCAAATTGCTGTTATTCCCCATTAATTTATCATAATATCCACAATCATTTTGGCTTGCAATTGCCTGAAAACCAAATTATAGCTTGTGGATCACTGACAAAAGAAACATTGCACATATGCGTTATGCTTATTGCATATGCCCAGTACATCGTAAGATAACATTTCTGTTCCCTCTTTAGATGACTTATGTTTTCTAATTAAAAGCATAGTTACAAAGGAGCTTTGTGGTTCTTGAATAAAAACAATAATTAAGGTAATGAGATGAGAAGATCTTCACTGACTTCAGTAGGTTTTAGAACATGAGGGTTACATACATGTAAGTATTTGTTTTAAAATATATACTTATTTCATAGTGTAAGGAAAGAGTACAGTAATCAGATGCTTGATGTTCACTCAAGTCGTAAATGCAATATTCTCTCTTCTTACACTAAAACAACAACAACAACAACAACAACAACAAAAAACCTCCACACAGTTTCTTCGTAGATTGACCACTTTCTTATTACTTTGTGCTTTTCTTCTTTTCTCCTTTGAGGCTTCTCTGACTTCTCCATGTCCTTCAACATTTCTTTTCTGATTCTGCATTGTCCAATGGCCTTCTTATTTGTTACCATAGTCATCGACATTGCTAAGCATTCACTCTTTTTATCCCCTTTCTCTCATCTCCTCAGCAGTAGATATTCTTCTCCATGTAGAGCAAAACATTATTGATCTTCTGCTATATGGAGAGAAGATCTCATAATGGCATTCTCCCATAGTCAGCAACCTCTTTGTATGTGAGTATATGTAAATTTGTTTGGTCTCTGGCTTACACATCAGTCCAAACTAGGTCTCTTCCCTGCTGCTCGTATGTGCAGCAATCATTGACCAAGAGCTCTAATCATTGTATCTTTCTATTCACTGTATTTTTAAAGAGGTCAAGGCAGAATTTTTGTTCTTTACCCATAATATTTCCTGAACATGGTGACAATGTTTTATAATCCATATTTAGCACTGAGTGTGAGTTTTAAAGCAAGAGTGAAGTAACTGGCAACTTTTACATTATTTATCTCTAGGGAAGTTAGTCATTATATATATTTATATACATGAAAATAGCAAGCAGAAGGAGCTTTTAACTTTTTGTGTAGCAGGAACCCCCTTATTTGCAGGACGAGGCTGTGAGACAAGACACACACCAATATGGTTAACAGTCAAGCTCCCACGTTTATTAGAAAAACAAGTCCTTATATATTCTTGTGACAGCAAATCCGTGTGTTGCTCTGGCGCATGCTCATTGCAAACACTCGTTCCTCTCAGCACTTTCAACAAGCGCTACTAAGCCTGCACAACCAGTAGATAAATTTCCGCTTTGTTATTCTACAGATTCCTTTCTTATCTGTTTCTTCCCTAATGAGTAAAAATACTTTCACTTTTAGCCGTCATTAATCTAGATGCCGTTAGTCTTCTAGTGCGTCATTACAAGTTACAATTACAACACAAGTGCGTCATTAATTTAGAAATTGTTAATCTTCTAACTTGAATGCTGATAACACTTTTACATTGTCAGTGACGCAGATGGTTTGCAACCCAGCATATGCACCCACATTTTTGTAAAGATCTGGTCACCAGATTTTCCAGAGCACTGAGGACTGATCACCACAATAAAAATGTAGTTCCCATGTGTAGATGCTCTAGCCCTTATGAATGATCAAGTTGTTGCACAGCCAAGATACATTTTTTTCAGAATATTTATTCACAATCTGCATTCATAAAGACTGCCCACTGTTACAAATTTCATTTGAAGACATAAGAGGCTCTCAATACTTCACAGAATCAGACTGAAGATGAAAAAACCCAACTTGACTTAAGGCTGTTAATTAAATGAACAATAATAACACTAAAATCTTTTAAACAAAATGCAAATTTCTGATAGAAATATATTCATGCCTAAAGGTAACAACAACTATTATAAAGGGTATTGGACTCCTATGTTTATTGTTTTTATCCAAGAAAGCAATGGTCCACAAATTGCATCTTTTTTATTACACTGCTATCTTCATGGATATAGTTTATGACACAGAGGTAAGAGATACAAACCCCATTTGGCTGAGATTTACTTTAAAGTCTTGAAGACATTTTAAAGAGCAGACAAAACCCCATTGGTAATACTTTATAGCCACTTAGTATAAATAAGGGAGGAAACAAAAAACAAGTTAGTAGTTTCTTTAACAATAAAGTGTGGTACAAAACCACTTTAGAGTGCAGCTTGTTCCTTGATTCCCAACCTTAACCCACTAGAAGAAAATCTGCTCCTTATGCATAATGAAGCATGTCATTAGGAAATAATTTCTGTGACTAATAAATGACAAGAATTTTTCTTCTTCTGAAGACATACAGAGAAACTGCAAATCTACCAACACAAATAATAAAAAAAATATTTATAACTTACAGCTCTGAAGAAAGTACAGATTTTTTCACAATACTATATATTTGTCCTGACAAAAGGGGAAAATATACACCCTTAAGCAACTGGGGGGAAAGAACAAACAAAGAAACAAACAAAACGCAGCAACTTCAGCTTTTGAACGATACAGTTGTTAATCTGTATCCTTCACAATTTTCTTTATGATTTTCCTTAGGATATAACTTTCCTTAGGATACAATTGTTAACCTGATCTTCTGAAGTTCACTTGAAAGAGCAACAGCCCTTTGGAGAAGCACCTAATTTGCTCATGATAGATCTCACAGAATGAATGTTTTTAACAATTTATTTATTAAAATTTATACTAACACTTCAAAGTCAAATAAATACATATAACTTCAGAGATTCAAAGAGCTTTCAAATTGGATATTTTAATTTTTCAGAGAAATAAATTAATGTGTTCTACCACAGGATGAAGGGGCAAGAGAAGTTTCCAATAAAGGAGAAATAATGAAAATGAGATCTGAGATGTGCTAATTTTAATGGCTTTCTGACTTCTCCTGCTTGTACATAATTTGCAGAACTGTCCTTTGCAGCAACGAATAAGTTCTGGAAAACAAACCAGTGTGGTTCCACCTTGCATGGGAAGACCCAGGGAGGGACCAGCAGGACCAGCTGCTGGGCAGGTCAAGCTGGAGATGAGGGTAGAAATGATGTTGGAACATCTGTGTTGTCACCAAAAAGGGCACAGGCCCACCGCACCCCAACAAGGAGGGCAGTGTGGGGTCAGGACAACGATGGAGGCAGCCAAGGGACCTGTGACCACTACACCAGTTACAGCCATGGGGCAGGTCCAAGGCCAAGCGAGGAAAACAAGCCAGTATGTTGGGGTAAGCAAGGCATGAGTCTGGGAAAAAGCAGGCAAAGGATGAGGGCTTGAGATGAAATTCATCTTCTGAGTGACGGCAGGGAGGACCCAGGAATGATCCTTGCAGTTTATTGCCCTCCAGCTCTTTCTCAGCAGGCTGGCCCAAAGCCATGACACTGCATGATGCCAGGGCCAGCCATGAGCACTGTAAGACAAGCAATCAGACAGGAACGAGACTGCACTCTGAATTTTGACCATCACACAGCCTGAGAGGCACAGGCAATTATGACAGTCTGATGAACCCAAAGGTAATGCCTCAAACATCCAGTGAAGAACTTTGCCAAAGGAAACTGTTTCTGTGGAAATGCTGGGGCTGTGCAGGTAATGGCAAGGAGGCACAATAAGAGGAGGGAGTCCTGTGGAGGTAGGACCCCAGTTTTCAGGGACTGGACCTCCTTATCTTGAGTGACTCTGTGAAGAGGCAATAGAGAAGATATTTTCATGATGCATGTGCCAAAAGGAAAGGTCAAACAATGGTCACACCTGCAGGGAGTGGAGAGTAACCCCAACAACTCCCAAGCCACTGATTCATTTTCAGAAGAATCTGAAGGTACAAACTGTACCAGAAGCAAGGAGAATTCTAGAAGCACAAGCTATGCAGGTGCCTTATTAACCTAATGAGTCCAAGTGCCCACTTGGTAGAGGGGAAAGGAGTTATAAAAGGACACAAGTCCAAGCCGCAGGTGGCTGCACCCCTTCAGAACTGTATCCCTAGGCTGGCTGGACCATCGATGGAACACAGACTGGTGAAATCTTCCTTTTTTGTCTTTCTCTTTTGCTCTCTTTCTCCTCTTTTTTCTCCAAGTCTTATTCTGTATGCCCACATATAAGGCAAGGCTTGTTTGGGCATGTTTAAGGCTTATCGGCGTATGTTATAAGATCTGCCACTAGTCGGTGTAAGTCCAATGTCTGTTGCAGATGTCGCAAAGATTACTGACAGTTTCGTGCCAAGTATCTGTTGTGAGTGAATAAAAATTGAGTTTTGTGAATTGAAGAATCCTTGGTGTAAGTAAATTCACCTTAATCCTGACCTGGGAATCAGCAAACCTGAGTCACCATCCTGAGAAACTGAGACATGATAGCAGTCAGGGTAGTTGAGATTTCTTTTTTTTTTCCCCCTCAGAGTGATTATTTAATTGTTTTAGCAATTTTCCTGAAAAAAAAAATCTTGAAATAGATGCAGAAAAACTTTTTTGTTCAAATATGAATCTAAATGGCACAACAGACAAAGTGAGAAATCACGAGAAGAAATACTTGACATTTGATTTTGAAACAAGTCTATTTTTTGGGGGTTTTTTTTCAGACTGATTAATCTTTTCTATTTCTATGGATTTCCACAGATAAAAACAGGGTACTACATGAAAGAGAGAGAGCCTACTCAATGCTCTAGCTTAAGCGGAGGCTTCAGTCATGAAGTGAAAGTCAGCTCCACGGGTCAGGAGACCCA
The DNA here is from genome assembly GCF_003259725.1 of Athene cunicularia. NCBI lineage: Eukaryota > Metazoa > Chordata > Aves > Strigiformes > Strigidae > Athene > Athene cunicularia. The sequence continues at coordinate 7,284,225 of NW_020799142.1, read as the reverse complement.
AATCCATAGTAACTCAACAGCTGCATTGGTCAATGAACTACTTCTTCATTTAAGGTTACAATACTAAAATATATTCAATAGGAAAGAGCTCATTATTACAGATACATATTCATAAGATTAAAATTCCCCAGCTGGCACTGTCCCAGCAGCGGATAAGGCAAGCACATTCTAGAAAAGTCCGTCATTTATACAGTTATAAACCAAACATTGTGTCTATGATTTCTTAATAGCTAATTCCAGTAGGACTGATGAGATAAGTAAAACCAATCTTCCCTGAAACAAATATTGTGAGAAAGTAAAACTGAGAAAGTAAACTGAAATGTCTTCTATTTAAGGCATTTTATTACCTGGTATTTGCATTTATAGATCCTCTAGTGTAGTGAATCAAAACTGAAAGGAAAATACACAAGCATTTTAAAAGTAGGATACATTAAATATATTGAAAAAAGATGTCTGAAATTTCACTGAAATGTTTGAAATAGACAAGCAGGTTCAACACGACCGAGCATATAGACAATGTTTTAGGAATCATAATCATGCATCTGAGCTACAAATTTTAAACACTAACTGAAAATCTTTTTGTTTAGTGCTTGAATTTAGTGCTTGAATGCACCTGTCCCGGAGAGGGAAGGGGATTTTGGGGCAGGAGTTAGCTGGGCTCATTGACAGAGCTTTAAACTAGATTTGAAGGGGGAAAGGGGCAAAACATGTATAAAAATGCACACAGCATGGGTAACAAACAGGAGCAGCTTGAAGCCGTGATGAAACAGGAAAATCACCATGTTGTTGCTATTACAGAAACATGGTGGGATGTCTCCCATGGCTGGAGTGTGCCAATTGATGGTTACAAGCTCTTTAGGAGGGACAGACAGGGAAGGAGAGGTGGTGTGGTGGCTCTGTATGTTAAGGACTGTTATGATTGCTTTGAGCACAGGTGTAGTGAAGACAGAGTTGAGTGTCTTTGCATTAGAATCAGGGGGAAGGCCAACAGGGCAGATGTTGTAGTAGGAGTCTACTATAGGCCACCCAACCAGGACAGAGAGATGGACGAGATATTTTATAGGCACTTAGGTTAAACCTCACGATCGCTTGCCCTTGTTCTTGTGGGTGACTTTAACTTCCCAGATATCTGCTGGAAATACAACATGGCAGAACGAGACCAGTCCCAGAGATTCCTGGAATGTGTGGGAGACAACTTCCTGACACAGCTGGTGAGTAAACCAACCAGAGAAGGTTCCCTGCTGGATCTCCTCTTTGTGAACAGAGAAGGGCTGGTGGACAACGTGGAGGTTGGAGGCCGACTAGGGCACAGTGATCATGAAATAATAGAGTTCTCTATTCTTGAGAGGTCAGGAGAGAGCTAAGCAGGACTGACATCCTAGACTTGAAAAGAGCTGACATTGTGTTGTTTAGGCAACTGCTTAAAAGGATCCCCTGGGAGACTCTCCTGAAGGGTACAGGGGCCCAGGAAGGCTGGGCGCTCTTCAAGAAGGAAGTGTTAATGGCTCAGGAGCAGGCGGTCCCCAGGTGCTCTGAGAGAAGCCGATGCCAGAGAAGACCACCCTGGGTGAACAGGGAGCTTTGGATGCAACTCAGGGAGAAAAGGAGAGTTTACAGCCTTTGGGAGAAGGGGCTAGACAAACACAGTGATTACAGAGAGGCTGTGAGGCTATGCAGGGTGGAAATCAGAAGGGCTAAAGCCCAACTGTAAATTAATTTGGCCTCTGCAATCAAGGATAACAAGAAAAGTTTCTATAAGAATGTCAGTAGCAAAAGAAAGTCCAGGGAGAGTCTCCATCCCCTGCTAGATGCAGGAGGAAATACGGTAGCAACTGATGAGGAGAAGGCTGAGGTGCTTAATGCCGCCTTTGCCTCAGTCTTTAATAACAAGATTAGTTGTATTGATGAAATCCAGCCTCCACAGCCAGAATACAGAGACTGGGAGAATGACCCCTCCACCATCCAGAAGGAGACAGTCAGTGACCTGCAGCATGACACAGACACACACAAGTCTATGGGACCGATGGAATACACTCGAGGGTGCTGAAGGAGCTGGCTGGGGTGCTCGCCAGGCCACTTTCCATCATTTACCAGCAGTCCTGGCTGACCGGGGAGGTCCCGACTGATTGGAAATTGGCCAATGTGATGCCTATCTATGACAAGGGTCAGAAGGATGATCTGGGAAATTACAGGCCTGTCAGCTTGACTTCGGTGCCTGGGAAGCTGATGGAGCAGCTCATCCTAAACATCGTCACGCAACACATGCAGGACAACCAGATCCTCAGGCCCAGTCAGCATGGGTTTATGAAAGGCAGGTCCTGCTTGACAAACCTGATCTCCTTCTATGACAGGGCAACCTGCTTACTGGAGGAGGAAAAGGCTGTGGATGTAATTTATCTTGACTTTAGTAAGGACTTTGACACCATTTCCCACAGCATTCCACTGGCAAAAAAAGACTTCTTGGGGTTTGGACAATCGCACACTTCACTGGGTTAAAAACTGTCTGGATGGCCAGGCCCAAAGAGTTATGGTGAACGGAGTTAAATCCAGTTTGCAGCGGGTCACAAGTGGTGTCCCCCAGGGCTCGGTTTTGGGGCCACTCCTGTTTAACATCTTTATTGATGATCTAGACGAGGGGATCGAGTGCACCCTCAGTCAGTTTGCAGATGACCCCAAGTTGGGTGGGAGTGTTGATCTGCTCGAGGGTAGGGAGGCTCTGCAGAGAGACCTGGACAGGCTGGAGCCATGGGCTGAGCCCAACTGCAGGAGTTTCCATAAGGGCAAATGCCGGGGGCTGCCCTTGGGCCACAACAACCCCCAGCAGCGCTACAGGCTTGGGGAGGAGTGGCTGGAGAGCTGCCAGTCAGAGAGGGACCTGGGGGTGTTGATTGACAGCCGGCTGAACAGGAGCCAGCAGTGTGCCCAGGTGGCCAAGAAGGCCAATGGCATCCTGGCTTGTGTCAGCAATAGCGTGGCCAGCAGGGACAGGGAAGGGATCTGACCCCTGTACTCGGCACTGCTGAGGCCACACCTCGATTCCTGTGTTCAGTTTTGGGCCCCTCACTCCAAAAAGGACATTGAATGACTCGAGCGTGTCCAGAGAAGGGCAACGAAGCTGGTGCAGGGTCTGGAGCACAGGTTGTACGAGGAGCAGCTGAGGGAACTGGGGGTGTTTAGTGTGGAGAAGAGGAGGCTGAGGGGAGACCTCATCGACCTTTACAGCTCCCTGAAGGGAGGGTGCAGAGAGCTGGGGATGAGTCTCTTAACCAAGTAGTAAGTGATAGGACAAGAGGGAATGGCCTCAAGTTGCACCAGGGAATGTTTAGACTGGATATTAGGAAGCATTTCTTTCCAGAAGGGGTTGTTAGGTGTTGGAATGGGCTTCCCAGGGCAGTGGTGGAGTCTCCATCCCTGGAGGTGTTTAAGAATCAGGTTGACATAGTGCTGAGTGATATGGTGTAGTTGGGAACTGTCAGTGTTAGGTCAATGGTTGGACTGGATGATCTTCAAGGTCTTTTCTAACCTAGATGATTCTGTGATTCTGTAATTTGGAACATTGTCATAATATTCAAAATTGACCAAATACTGACATTATTTTCTAAGATACTAATTAAGGCTACATATTAGAGAAATCTTTTGGAATTATCTTGCTACTTTTGAAATATTCTATCATAAATTTTCCTTCTTTGCTAATGTGTCAGTTCATTTCTTCCTTGCAGGAACATGAGCAGTAAATTCATCAGTTCTCATGTCTATTTATTTTTCCAAGTCCCTGTGCGGCAAAAGTAGAAGCAGTAGTAAATCATGATCATAGCAATAACAGTATTTAATGAGATGGAGAGGTTGCCAGCAAACTCCAGTAAAAGGGAAATGAGAAAGGAAAAAAGGCCATTAAGAGTATTGCAGAAGGAAACTACATTCCAGATAATGTTCCTTCCTCCTGTAGAAGTCTGAATTTTTTTTTTTAAGTTCCAACCTGAGCAGGAAAGGAGCCCTTTGGTCTCCAGAGCAGTTAACTATTGCCAACGTACACATGTTGCTCACTACATGTTTATACCTTTATATTTCCTTTCTTACAATAAAATCAGTACTCACCGAGTAGTTGACTCAGAATTAGTTACAGCTATCAGCAGGAAAGACATGTGTAGTGCTGTACTGTAGCAACAGCTTGTCCCAGAGGAATGGCACTGGTTCAAAGCTCATTTTCCCTCTTCTTTTAAAGTGCAGTCTCAGACAAAGCATCTCCTCTAAGCTAGGCATTTGTTGGAGAATGGCTTCAAGAACAAGGACATGGTAGTATGGAAAAACTGTTTAGAGATGAAATACAGGGTGATTTGTTACGTCTGCACAAGATAGATATTGCTTGAGTTGCTTAGCTACTATCTCCTGCCTGGAACCGAAGCTTCCCCTCTACCTGCAAGAATGCGTATGTCAGCAAATGATTACTCCAAGAACCTACCCAAACTGGCTCAGTGGTTTGGCCCGGACCCAGGGTGCAACGGAGGCTGCGCAAGACTTCAGGGTGAAAAGGTCAGCACTGAGGAAGAGGAGAAACTTCCTCTCCATGACCACCGAGCAGCCCTTTACGCCCCCTGCCCAGGACATTGAGAGCTCATTGCACAAGCATAAAAGGGAGGAGACCTAATTACAATAAGAAGTGAAGATAGGCAGAGATAGAACATATATATGTATAGGCGTTCTATGTATATGCAATACTTAGTGGATATAAGGATGTAGGCAAACAGAATAAAGGTGAAGCTTGTTCTATCATTCATATTGAATTGACTGCTTGCTTCCTCCGCTCGTTGAAAGTTCATGGACTACAGGCATTGTTAAAGTCTCCGATCAAAATAGACATAAATGAGGTAAGGTATTTGAGTTCAACGAAATCACAACAAATACAGCTTCTAAAGTTTTCCCAAGACACTTTCCATTGTCTAATGTTGTCATCATGTACACTTCCATACCCCTCTCTTGGTCTGGTTTTGGTTTGGGGTTTTTTTCTTATTCATGTAGAGAAATTTGGAGCTTTACTTTCTAGCTGGATTTGTTTCAGAATAGGAACTGAAGCTGGCTGATTTATTGAAGCAGGAGTATTTTGATTCTTAGTATTTGGATGGTAGGTTGGAAAAAAGGCTCCTGCTTGGCCCTGGATATCAGCCAGCACCAGGTCCACATGTTCACATTACTGGATGCAGTAATACCACAGCTGCATGGTGGTCTGTGGCCACTCAGTTACAAAAGTAGCCTCTTTCTCAAGAGCTCCTATGGTCTCTTGACTTATGGCCAACTGATTTGCCCAACATCAGTCACCTGTGAAGGATGATGGCTGCATAGCATCAAGAACAATATTTCTGTCTCATTTCACTAAAAAAAAATACATTTTCATACTGCTAAGAAGTGAGATATCCTAAACTTGTAATGTTTGCATGTCATTCAAACACTGCATAATTTTGTCTGCTTCAGCAGAGAACCTTTCAAAGTAAAATATGACTCACAGGAAATTACTTTTTGTAATTTGTAAATTGTCTAAAATATTGGTGTAGTGAGGGTTTAAATAGCATAAAAATTGACAGCATTTTCAATTTCATGTTCAATTACTGAAATAGTTGAAAATCACTTTTAAAAACAAACACTACCAAAACTGTTCTTTTGTGAGTATCAGACTCTAAGGCTCCATGATTTCCACAAAATTAGTGAAGAGATTAAAATGTCAGTTGTTTAAAAGAGTTTTAAGGTCTTAAACCACAAAATGTTCTAAACTTAATGCTACATACAGTATTGCATCCTAAAAACTAAAGATAGTGTTAAAACTGCTTAACTAGATCAAGGTCTAACTTTTCTAGATAAATGTATTTTTCTGTTAGATTATAAACATAGTCTAATGAACACAGGTACCACCTACAGCATAAAAAAAAAAAGGCTAAATAATTAATTACACTTCATACATTTCTCTTGAAGGTTCAGATTAGAATGTATGTATCTTTTTTCAAATGTATTTAGCATGTTTAATTTTTTTTTTAATTACAAAATAGATGTCAATATATTTAGACTTTTTTGACAGAATGATGTTACACTGAATTTGAAATCCAATATTCTGAAGATGTCCTTAACAATAATTTTATCTAATACGGTATCATTATCTGCAGGAATTATGAAATCTCAAACATAGTCCTATGATCTCAACAAACTCTGATTCAAGAAAAGAAAAGGATAGGGAGGTGACAGTCCCCCTGTACCCTGCACTGGTGAGGCCACACCTGGAGTATTGTGTCCAGTTTTGGGCACCTCAATGCGAGAGAGATATCGAGGTGCTGGAGCGAGTGCAGAGGAGGGCAATGAAGCTGGTGAAAGGCCTGGAGAATAAATCCTATGAGGAGCGATTGAAGGAGCTGGGACTGTTTAGTTTGAGGAGGAGAAGGCTGAGGGGAGACCTCATCACTCTCTACAACTCCCTGAAAGGACATTGTGGAGAAGTTGGTGCTGGTCTCTTCTCACAGGTGATTACTGACAGAACAAGAGGGAACGGCTTTAAACTGCAACAGGGGAGGTTCAGACTGGACATTAGGAAAAAAAGAATTCACAGAAAGAGTGGTCAGGTGGTGGAATAGGCTGCCCAGGGAGGTGTTGGAGTCACCATCCCTGGATGTGTTTAAGGGTTGTTTAGATGAGATGTTGGGGGATATGGTGTAGGGGAGAACTTTGTAGAGTAGGGCTGATGATCCCAAGGGTCTTTTCTAACCTGAATGATTCTGTGATTCTGTGAAAAATGAATGGCTGGGGCTAACAGACACTGCTGTAGAAAACACCAGTTGATTATTACAAGACCTAGTATATTGCCAGCTTTGTTACTGCCATGTGCTGATATGTCTTATACGGAGCATCAGCAAAAAGAATTTCAAACAAACTGGCTATCATGTCTTCACCACCTAAGGCTCTTGGTACCATCTATAAAATGGGATTTCCTTGTGCACTCTTGGGCATTAATCATATTTGAGTAGACAAGTGAGTGCTCCAGGATTTAAAAGACACATTCTTATAACATTAACTATAGCAATTGCAAGTCAACAAACAGCTACATATATAGATGGATGAGACAGTAACATTTCATAAGGGACGTGAGCAATATATTTTTCAGAAGATATTGGTGCAAACTTAAGCATAGGAAATATTTTTTCCACATGCAATAGAAAGGATTCTTTCTCATTCCCCCAGTTTAGAAGAAATTTGCCTGAAAAAATGAATGCCAGTTGTTAGCATTAGCACACCATCTTGTGGATAACAGGTCTAATTGGGAGTGTTGCTGTAATAGCTAGCAGTGTCCATTTACTGGAAGCAACAGGATCGCTCCCTATTCATACAATGTTTTGAGTCAGAGCAGCTCTGTTTTATATGCGTCGTGACTCACTTCCAAATCTGCTTGTGAGGAATAAAATCTTTGAATATAAAAGAAGATGCAGTTATATGAAGAAAGATACTGATGTTAAAGTATCAGTCACTGTTAATTACTTCTCTTAGCACACACTAAAAACATTTTGGAAGAAATCAAAGCTACTGAGCACTTAACCATACTAGAGTAATAACCACAGATACAGCAAACTACTTATCTAATCTGCTATAAATGTACTCTCATGGTGCAGTAAGCTTACCACTGGCCCCTTGGGCTGCTCTTAGGTGCAGATCAGCATTGGAAAGTAGATGTTGGCTTTGATAATACTGTTCATCAGTACCAAAGAGGCTAACTAGCTCTCTTCATAGACAAAACATTAAAACCAAATGTCTTCCATGATCTGTGTTTCCAAAACATCATTCATACAAATATCAATCTTATTTCAGGTCACTGGAAATGGAAAAAAAAGAAATATAGACTAAGAAGAATGTGTGGGAAAGTTTCAGGATTTTCATATTCTTCATTTGTATACATCTGTGAATAATGATCCCATTCTTTGGAATTATAAGATGTAGACATTAGGTGATTTGATTTGATCTGAATTTCTCTAAGCCGGTTTCCATGGACAGGACCATCCAGAAATATTATGGAGAAGATAAGAAAGCTTAACTTGCATGCACCAAAATGGAGATCTCCAGCTTTTTCAATCATGTGTTGTTTTAGTGTATCAAGATACACAAATTTTGATTTTTCATGACAAACTTTTTCACAATCAAAACACTGAAGCAGTGGAACAGACTACTTTGAGAGACTGTGCTGTCAATACAAAGATAGAACAGTGAAAAATGAATTTGAAATGTTGTAAAGGCTACTATCAGCATGACTTAGCAATACATCTGTTTAGATCAATTACAGGAACCAGAACAGTGAAGAGTACAGCTTATTGAACCCTTTACTCGGCAGAGAAATGCAAAGATCCTGAAGATGTGTTTCAAGGTCCCAATCTTGTGATTACTTGATATGAGCAATATACACTCTTCTTGCATGGATTCTCATAGCCTCTCTGTTATCATTCTGAAAGCAATTCACATGAAAAATTAGAAATTACACACAAAATAAGATTGTTTTATTTAGCATCCATTGAAATTTATGTAGGGCAAAACCTTCTGAACTAAATATTCTTCCAAAATGCTACTCCAAGAGCCCTGTAGTATACATATTTTAAAGAGTTTCCTCCTTTCTTCTTGAAATCTTTCTTTGCACTCTCTGCTGCTACTTTTGCCTCAAATGAAGATTGATAAAAACTGTCAACCGGAAGGGATAACAAATTTTAAACCAAGGTGAATCAATACTTCTGTCTCCATAGCTTTGTGTTTCTTGCTGTATTTTATAATCTACAAACAGACAAATCAACTGATACTTATTATGTAATTCAATAACTTGACATTTTACCATAAAAGTAAACCAAGTTTAGTGTACTTTGCTGCATTCTATAATATTACAAAAGAAAAATTTAGTTGTCTTTTTTTTCTTTACTGGATTGATTACCTGAAAGGAGGTTATAGAGAACTGAGGATGAATCTCTTTAACCAAGTATAATAAGCGATAGAACAAGAGGTAATGGCCTCAAGTTGCACCAGGGAAGGTTTAGACTGGATATTAGGAAGCATTTCTTTCCAGAAGGGGTTGTTGGGCATTGGACTGGGCTGCCCAGGGAGGTGGTGGAGTCCCCATCCCTGGAGGTGTTTAAGAGTCGGGCTGACATAGCGCTGAGGGATATGGTGTAGTTGGGAACTGTCAGTGTTAGGTTAATGGTTGGACTGGATGATCTTCATGGTCTTTTCCAACCTAGATGATTCTGTGATTCCGTGGTTCTGTGATATTTAGGCCTGATTTTCTCTAGAAGCTATATTGTTTGCTACTGTATTTTATGAGGATAGATCTGATCTTCAATGTGCATGTTTAAAACAACAGAGACAGAACAGACATTGGAATGTTATATCTGTTTATGATGTCCAACCAGACAAGGAATCAGTCAGTACAATTTCTTGGATTATAGTGCTTGGAAACAAGCATAAATGAGTACATGGCTGTAGTATTATGTGGCTGAGTGGAGAATAATTACAGCTCTTTCAAAAAGGGATTAGAACCTGAGTGCACCAAAGTAGAAACAATTCTGAAGAGAATGATAATGTTATAATGTTATTTAATACAGTTTAAATTATCAGAATTAGAGAGAAAAGGCTGAAAACACGGAAAAGCAACTAGAACAAATAAAATTGAATATATTTGCATTCAGCGTATGTAACATAATGAACAAAATAACAATGCTGAGATTCTTCAGTTTAAGGTTGCTTTCTAACACACAAAGCATCTGATATAATGCTGCTGTGACAATTTTTAATTCTGTGGTCTGTTGCATAGAGTAGGGCTGATGGTTGGACTCAATGATCCCAAGGGTATTTTCCAACCTGAATGATTCTACGATATTTACTCCACATGACTTAAAGTAAAAAAAGCATTGCATCACAAAGCTACTTCATAACTTGATGGCATTTTAATTTACTTCATTTCACAGTTAGAAGAAACTAAGACTGGGACAACATGTAAACAAAATAATGTCTTTGGAAAGGCAGCAACATACTTAAAGCTGTTTCAGCTGGTGGCCAAACAGAAATATAGACAAACTTTCAGATCAACATATATTGATATTTTCCTCACAGAACAAATATGCAATAGTTTATTTGATCAGACTACTTTTTTTTTTTTTCATTCCAGAATAAAATGTTTTGTCTTCCTCTTTCCTGTTTCAAGAAGGAATGAAGTCTAACCCCTAATTAGCTTATTATTACATAGCTGTTTGCAGTTTGTGCAAAGAAACATCCCAAAATAAGAGTCAGTGGTTCACTTAAAAATTGAACTTAAAGGATATTCCAATATTCATTCTGATGTTTTGGCTTGTCTGTAAGAAGTTGAATCTTATTACACCACATGAGCTCATAGGTGGGTATGTAGCATTATCAATTCTTGTTTTTCACAAAAGTTTTCTTTGTAAAATCATCATACTCCCATTGCTATGAAACAAAGAAATTAACTCAACAGTCAGAATCCATTATAACTGTTAAGCAGGTATTCTTTATTGGCAGTGCTGGGGTCACCCTGGGGATTCTTCACCCTAAGGGCTCCCCAGAACTAGCAAGGGACATCAGTTTGCACACACAAATCATACATATTCATTAGATTTCCTGAAAAGGGGTGTCATGATAATGAGTTCCTGGTATTAATTTATGTAGTCTGAGCATGCATAGTAAAAATAGAGTGGTGGTCAAGGGAGGAAGTAAGTGGTCGTCTTCACGGTGTTCACTAGTTGATCTTCTTTCCAGAGCATGTGCTGTGAAGTAAAGTCCAGGTGTTATCTTCTTAAATGAGCAAAATCATCCTCCCTAGATTGTATCTCTGTGACTTTTTGTTCAAGTTCCCCTCATCTTAGTTTGCCAAAGTGCCCACGGAAGGCTTTGATTCTGCTATCAGTGAGTTATACAGGGAGTGTTTTACTTTTGTCTAGACAGACAAAGAGGCCTAGGGAAAACAGTTGAGGAGTCACTGGGAAATAAACACAAGCAAAATTTTCATGCATCACAGTTTAATCTTAATCAGAAATTCAATGGTTTGAGCCCTTTCAGTTAAGAGCTTTGCTCAATTTGCATTTTCTGGACTTTTTGTTCTGGCTCTTTCTGGGACTGGCAAAGACTATCCCAAGGAGTCCCTCTGAGACAAGAAGAGATTGTTGTGCACACTCTCTGGGAAGACCTGGAAGAGTTTAGCTGCTTATATATTTACTGATTCTGTCTTCTAATGATGAATGGACTGTGCATGCCCTCATGCACTGAGAAGCTGGGCATGACCAATCCTTTTCATGAGTGCATCTGCAACAAGGAGACAAGACAGGGATGGATGGGAAGAGTTCATGAGCTGAATGGCAGTTGACATAAGAAAGTCCACTGAAGCACACCATGCTCCAGAATCTGAAGGGAAACCAGGAACCCTAAACTGCACTGTTCCTCTGCTATCAGGATACATTTGTGGAAGGACTGGCAAAATACACTGAATCTGTATTTACAGCTGCTCCACATTCAGGTGATGAAGTACAGTGGAAATCAACTCATTTTGTTAACTCAAGTCATGGACTCTGTTCTCATTCTTTTACCAAATAATACTGATGTCAGTGTGACTGTGTCATAAAATTTCTGTTTACTTCTTTAGCATTAAAGTAACAGTTTGTCCTGGTTCAGCCAGGATAGAGTAAAGTTTTCCCCAGCAGAGAGAGAGGGGGAAGAGATCTCCAGCCAGGTTATTCATACCATGCTGACCTCAGGTCCAGGGGCGGAGCCTTTTCACTTTCGCTTCTGGTGTTGGTTTTTGCCATACACGCAGCGGGTTTGCTCCTTGATCATTTAGTGGTATTTCTCTGTATATCTTTTGTCTTGTTCACTGTTATTGCTGTTTATTGTTGTTACCATTGATACTGTTGTTATTCAGATTGTTCTATCACTCTGTTGTATTACATTTCTTGTTATTTTAGCCGGGGTCTGTGTCTAACTTCCAGCCTGACCGGCATGGGTGGGGGAGAGGCAACAGCCACGTGCTCTCTCATTCCAGCAAGAATTAAACCTTGCACACAGTTGAAAATCAGAAGTTCAAGAACAAAGAATTTATGTGCAAAAGTTATTTGACATTATTATGGCTTCACATTGACAGTTTTGAAATGGTAATGGTTTTAGAATGACTCTTGCTATGGAGTTAAGATGATGTATAATCCAGATTTCATTCGTTTCAGTTTCCCTGAAACTTAAAAGACATATAATGAAATAGCTAACTAGGAAATGATTAAGACAGGCAATACTGTCCTGGAGAACTGAAGCTGTCTCTTACAACTTTCTGTGATTGTACAAATCTCCTCCTAAGTTTTCAGATATGATCTTTCTTTCTTTTGGTGTCAGAATTAACTGTTCTGATTTTAAGAATGGCTAAGCAGGTCACATCTGCAACTGCAAATTGTAGAAACTGCTTTAAAAAAACCTAAAAGCTCATGTCTAGTCATTTAAAATTGGGCAATGGGAATGACTGTGAACTTTCTGACCTTTATGGGTGGTGATGAGAAATTTGCAAATTATGTGCTTCGAAAATGGGAGTAAACACCCTTTTAGATTCCTGAGGCTTTAACTCATGTAATTAATGTTATTGAACCAGATATTATAGGTATAATCAATATTTAAAAGCCTCAAGAAATGAATTATTATTCTTTCTGATACCTGCTGAACAACAACAACCAAAAAAAACCACAAACAAACAAAAAAAACCCACACCATGAAATATTAAATACCTGCTTTTTACATGAAAGAAATTCCTAGAAAGACCTAGAAATTCTTCAAGAGAATAGTGTTGTAACAATATAATTATGTTTCTCTTAAGATAAATGAACGGGAGAGATTTTTTACTCTGTTTTGACTCTGCCATTTCCTAACTTCTGACATTGTGACTATACAAGTCAAATTTTTTAATATGCTTGAGAAGGAAAAAAGAGTAATAAGATAATGCAGTGACAATTGGACACTTGTAGTGAATACTGCATTTCTGTGTGCCAAAGCACAATCCAAATTATGTCCTAATAATTCTATGTCAATACAATTGAAAACAGAGTTAGATACTGTATACATCTAGGTGCAACACAGAAGGATCAACAAGGAATCAGAGCCTGATCCTTCTGCTCTTTTTTATTTTGTATGCAATCTTTATTATAAAATAAGAAATGTAATATATAATAAATATGCAATACATCTATGCAGAGAAAATAATTTTATATAAAATTATATAGCTATTAATATCATATTATGCTGTTAAGTTCTGCTGTAGCACAGCTGGCAACAAAAAAATTGCTGCTTAAAGCTGTATCAACTAGCACTGACCTCACCCACCCAAGATACCCTAGAAGCAAAGGCCAGTGACAAAGAAAAGCAAGTCTTGCTTTCTTGCTGGGCATTGCAGATCAGAGAACTGACATCTAATTTTGTTTAGGCATTTCAGTCAAACTGTAGCTGTAATTTAAGGGAGGAATTAGGCATACACAACACCTAAAATTAAAAGAGACCTAAGATTAAAATCTTAAAAGGTTTCACGGTATCTTTCCAGTCTAAAATTACCTTCTAGATATTATCCCATCATTTCATAGCCACCATTTACACATATTTGTTAATTATTACTACATACTTTAGAAACATTAGATAAAATAGGCTTCAAGAGGAGTGGCTAATAACTGAGGTAAAAGAACATCACTTGCACATCTAAGGGGCATTTGTAAAAAATTCCAGTAGCAGTGGTCTCAGTTCTGGTAAGTGCAGCTTCACTGACAACGGATTGATTGCTGTTACAAAACAGATTACAATACAGCAGAAGAGAATCTAACTCTACATTTTTGAATCTGCTTACTCTAACTAGAAAAGTATGTTGGAGGAAAAGAATTAAAATCTCTAGTAGTTATTTACACAAGTACCCTGCCCTGCTACTAGCAAGATGGAGATTAAGAAAAGATGTTCAGAAATAAGTGGCTACTAGTTCATTTTCACAAGTATTAGAAGTTTAGTCTATAGTCTGCTGCAACAGTGACTCAGTACATAGGATTTAATATAATATTTTAGAGGCACTTTGAGGGATTGGAAACTTTATGAAACATTAATCTGCAATTAATTTTATTTATGAGAGCATTTTGCCCACAAAAGTGAAGGTGTTTCTTTTGTATTGGTCTATGTCTCATTTTAAGTTGGCTTTACCAGATAGCCTGTTCAAACTGCTGTCTTCTAGAGGTGCATATATGCCAGCATGAAAGATTTTAGTGATCTGTAAATTATCATTACTCTTCATTCAAGATCACCCAGTATTTCTTTTCACCTGGGGGAAAAAAAAAAATAAAGTAGAGTCATTACTCTAGCAGGACTGTTTTCCTACATTTGTAGTGCTAGGTCAGGAAGAAAATAACTGTTGAAGTGTTTCTGAAAAAATATAATCTAGTGCAACAGATTAGAAAACTGAGTGAGAAAAACAAATTTGGTTCAGCCATTGTACTAAATTCAAGTAATTTTTTTCTTAGATGATGTACGAACTAAGCTATAGAATTTCCACACTGTTCCATGTGTAGCTGCCTGTTACATAAAAAAGACAGAAAAATCACAGAATCACAGAATCATCTAGGTTGGAAAAGACCTTGAAGATCATCTAGAAGATTATCACTGACAGTTCCCAACTACACCATATGCCGCAGCGCTATGTCAACCTAACTCTTAAACACCTCCAGGGATGGGGACTCCACCACCTCCCTGGGCAGCCCATTCCAACACCTAACAACCCCTTCTGGAAAGAAATACTTCCTAATATCCAGTCTAAACCTTCCCTGGCACAACTAGAGGCCATTCCCTCTTGTGCTATCGCTTGTTATTTGGTTCAAGAGACTCATCCCCAGCTCTCTGCAACCTCTTTTCAGGGAGCTGTAGAGGGCGATGAGGTCTCCCCTCAGCCTCCTCTTCTCCACACTAAACACCCCCAGTTCCCTCAGCCGCTCCACGTACGACCTGTGCTCCAGACCCTGCACCAGCTTCGTTGCCCTTCTCTGGACACGCTCGAGTCATTCAATGTCCTTTTTGGAGTGAGGGGCCCAAAACTGAACAAGGAATCGAGGTGTGGCCTCAGCAGTGCCGAGTACAGGGGTCAGATCCCTTCCCTGTCCCGGCTGGCCACGCTATTGCAGACACAAGCCAGGATGCCATTGGCCTTCTTGGCCCCTGGGCACACTGAACTCCCTCCTGTTCAGCCGGCTGTCAATCAACACCGCCAGGTCCCTCTCTGACTGGCAGCTCTCCAGCCACTCCTCCCCAAGCCTGTAGCGCTGCTGGGGGTTGTTGTGCCCCAAGGGCAGCCCCCAGCATTTGGCCTTATGGAAACTCCTGCAGTTGGCCTCAGCCCATGGCTCCAGCCTGTCCAGGTCTCTCTGCAGAGCCTCCCTACCCTCGAGCAGATCAACACTCCCACCCAACTTGGGGTCATCTGCAAACTGACTGAGGGTGCACTTGATCCCCTCGTCTAGATCATCAATAAAGATGTTAAACAGGAGTGGCCCCAACACCGAGCCCTGGGGGACACCACTTGTGACCAGTCACCAACTGGATTTAACTCCATTAAATAATCTGTGCTTCCACAGTAAAAATTTTAAGAAAGAGATGAAGTGTCCTCCAAGACATATATACAATGTATCAATATTCCCTTTAACATTTTTCATAAACAAAAAGCTGAGATACCTTTATCTCCTGTTGTCTGTACATGAGGAATATCTTACATTGGGTTATCTGAATTGCAAAACAATCAACTCTCCATTCAGACCAGGAAAATGAAGAAAGGGGTCACTAGCAAGCTCAAGTATGTTCTACTCTGAAACACAAAAAATCTCTTCTCCATCACTTCCTAAAATAATTCTTCTATTCTTTCCTTCCCTCCTTTTTCACCTCATAACATTTCTGCTCACCTTTCTGTTCTGTAACACTGGAACACTAAACATTCAGCAAGTGTCTACAGTAAACACAGACAGTAACAGTACATACATTCTTTTCTTAACACATTTTGGTGTGTCTTTCTAATCCAATACCTTTACCACAACATTCTCCCTTCCCAGAATTTAGTTATTAAGAAATATAAGATAGAAATGTATTTCCTACTGCTGAACTACTGTTCTGTTTCCCACAAGGGCAACTCTTGCTATTACTTGCCCTTATTTCTGCTTAGAATGTTGTTAATGTCCTGTCTCTTAACTCTTTTCTCCTTCTATGATTTTATTTTATTCCATTCATATAACTCACTTGGTTCTTCCTTTCTATTCCGAGTTTGTTTGAATAATTCCTTTGGGAATCTGCTGACTAGAACTGACTTAAAAATTAAGCAAAATATCCTGGATATTTTTCCCAATTTCTATAGAAATTTTGGCTTATCTTTCAAATCACCTTCTAGCTGAAACTACAGAGATGAATGACAGTTGTTAAAAGAACCCTTTGTCTTTACTTATTTTTTAAAAAGTACAGTTCTTTTGAGACAAGACACACTACTTTCATTAAGATTCTTCTGACTTCTTAAACTAGAAACATATCTCAACTGAAAAATATTTGGTATATGTAGGGATCCTAAAGGACTTTCTACGAGACAATGGACATATGAACAATCCTGGATGTGAGCAAAACTAATAAGAGCCTCAGCCTCGACAAGGACATGACAAGGACATAGCCCTGAAAGGAGGACAAAGAACTTGACAAACAAACAACTCCAGGAAATGGGTTGGGCGGAGAAGGACATTAAGCAAGGCTGAATGTGGTGCTTATTATCCAATCACAAGAAGGCTTGAAGCGCGTGAACAAGGCTAACTATCCAATCATAAGGAATTGTATCACATACTATTCACATGCACAGAAAAAAGCATAATAAAAGGGCTTGTTTACCTTCAATAAATTGTCATTGCTTGAACATATTGATTGTGTGAGTGTCCATATCTCCCTCAAGGTGGCGCCCATACAGGGACCTGAGGATTGGCACAAATCTTCACCTAGGATGAGGACTAGATAAAGTGCAATCTAGGGTGGAAAGGTGGTCAGAACTGATCCAGACCCTGCCCCGGAGTCTGAAGGTGAGAAACAGCATGCTGTAATTTAGTTGGAAGATCTGTGAAAAGAAGCGGCGGCCGGGGGGAATGGGGTTCACACTTGACAAAGGTGAGCAAGCAGTGGTGAAAAACCTCCAAAATATCCTTTCCATGAGAAGGATAAAATATGATAAATCCACCCTGGAAGGCTTAGTATAATAAAATGGAGCTGGGAAAAATGACTTATATCCAGTGTAGGGCTCACATTTGAATATCTACCTGGGAATCCATGGGAAAACAACACTGGGACTCGATTAGTGAGGGGAGAAGGTCAGCAGAAGAAGTGAGCGGCTATCCTACAATCTGGAAGCCGATCCAAGAGACATTACAAGAGTTGAGTGGCCACTGTGTGGCTGTTGCTTCCGCCTTTGCAGCTGTAGAAGCAGCTTCTAACCCTGATATGCCGCCTCAGTGCCTGCGCTGCTGGCAGATCCCATCGCGTTAGGTCAGGTGAAAAACCCATTTGCCTCATCAGTTGCACCACCAGGACTGCAGCAGGCAGCAGGGGCTGGACCGGGGGCTGCGTAGTTGGGAGCTGGAGATGCCGGGAGTGCACCTGGGCCGTGAGAGAGGAGAGTGAGGGGAGAGCGGGGGAGTCCCCGGAGTCAGCAGTTGGCGGGGTGCGATGGGAACATGGGAGGGACCGGTGTATGGCCGCCTCTGCAAGGAGAGCAGAGCTCCCCTCACAGATCAGCCTCTCAGACACAAACCTCACTCCTGCAGCTTGTGGACGAGCTTGAAAAACTGGCTGCGACACGGGGGGAGAAGATGGAGCACACATCGTGTTCATCTGGCACGCAAACAAGCCGATGGGAAAGAGTTACTCGGGATGCAAAAGTTGAGAGACAGTTTAACAAGCTTAGACCAATGATGGTTTTATATTTGTAATATTTGTCATTTTATGTTGTGTAAGTAATAAGTGTAAGAGGCCTCTTTGTGTGATTGTTTTTCGTGAGTGATTGTTTTTTGTGTGTGAGACACAGCCCAGCTGTGCAGCGAGTTCTCTGACCTGCCAGGGAAGCGGTCAGGGAAGAACAAAGGGGTGAAGGGCCCTAGTGCCCGCCTGCTGGGTCATCAGTGCTGCTGTTTGTTCGGGCTCAGTGTTTTAAGTGTCTTAAGTGAAATATCTCCTCTAGCAGGAGGCAGTGTTCAATAACAAAAAGGTTAAAAATTGCTGTGCTAATAGTATGCCAGGAAGCTGCAATGACTTAGGATTTAGACCAACTGGTACTCCTCAAATATTTTGAGCAACACAAGGTTAACCTCTAGTAAAATGTGCCTTCACTAAAGCTAAAGAATCTGTTGAAATGACAGACATTTTAAATACTAATGCGGATGTAACCATAATATAGGTGAGCAAATTACTTATTAGCTTGAGTAACTCAAAAAGTAATAGTTACTTTTACATGATCTCTGACACATTAAATTATGTCCAAAAACTGATTGGAGACATCCAATGGGTTAGAAATTTATGTGGTATTACCAGTGATGATCTAAAGCCATTAATGCCATTATTGAACACTACTGTTCAAGCTGACAGTAAAAGAACCTTGACACAGGAACATAAAATTGTTTTGCAAAAAATTATAGAGAAGATAGAATCATGTCACGCACAAGGAAATTGCAGGCACTGATCCTCAAACTATTATTGTCCCACTAATACAAGAATATTTAGAATGGCTGCTTAGATATTCTGAGGCATTACAAATTGCTCTTGAAGATTATACTGGCCAACTGTCTAATGTTTATTCAGCACATCAATTACTACCGTTGTTAATGAACCAAGTAATTTAAATTTTTCCAATGCAATAAGAAGTACCAATTCAAGGGTTAACAGTTGTTACAGATGCAGGGAAAAAAAATCAAAGTAAGTGGAGAGGAATGGAAATATCACTTCATTCGAGGCCAAAGCAAAGATGCCTTGCAGACGTTAGAACTCCAAGCAGTTTTGTGGGCATTTTTGTCCTGGCCAGATTTGGGATTAAATGTAGTGTCTGATTCACTCTATGTAATAGGAGTAGTAAAAAGGATTGAACAAGGACAAGTAAAAGAAGTAAAAAATGAATGCTTAGGGAAACTGTTGCAACAACTAGTTCACACTGCGTGAGATATGGACACACACGACCAATATGATCAAGCAATGCCAATTTATTGAAGCTAAGCAAGCCCTTTTATAGTTTTCTCCTGTGCACATGAACGGTATGTGGTACAGTCCTTATGACTGGATAGTTAGCTTTGTTCATGTGTTTCAAGCCTTCTTGCAATTGGATAATAAGCACCACATTCAATGTCTTTTTCCACCCAACCCATCTCCTGGAGTCGTTTGTTTGCTGAGTTCTTTGTTCTATGTCTTTGTCATGTCCTTGTCGAGGCGTGCACACGTACAGGATTGCTCACATGTCCATTATGTCCCAACATCACACTCTTGATCAGAGAAGTGTTTAATACTTTATTACTATCAGAAGTCATCAATCCAAAGAATGATTAGGGTATACAAATGAACTAGCTGATCAATTACTTGCTCCAGCCTGGTCTGGACCCTCTCCAAATTTGTTTGCACAAGCTAGAGAATCTCAGTTTTTACATCTGTCAGCAAAAATGTTCCATAAACAATTTAAAATTCCTTTTGCGGACACAGAGGGCATTGTTGCCTCTTTTCCATTCTGTCAAAAAATAGGATTTGGCCTGGGAACAGGAGTTAACCCATGGGGCCTATCCCCTCTGTAATTATGGCAAATAGATGTTACTCACATAGCAGAATTTGGTAGGTTAAAACATGTACCTGTTGTCATTGATACCTTCTCCATGGCTATTTGGGCTGCAGCTCAAGCTGGAGAGACAGCTAAACATGTTGAAAAACATTTATATAGTTCTTTTGCTGTACTTGGGGTGCCAAGAAAGATCAAAACAGACAGTGGTCCAGCATATATTTCTGGGCACTTCCAATGCTTCTGTATCTTATGGGGCATCAAACACTGCACAGGAATTCCACACTCTTGCACTGGACAGGGGATCATTGAACGAGCTCATCAAACTCTGAAGCAAATGCTTCAAAAGCAAAAAGGGTAATGTCAGGTATGATGCCAACTGAACGATTAAACAAAGTTTTATATGTTTTGAATTTTTTGAGGCTTACAGGAGAACGTCAGGAACCACCAACGATGATTCACAGTTTAGCGATAAAGGGTGATGCTGAACAATCTATGGGCACACAGCAACCGTTAGTTATGTTCAAAAACTTAAATACTGGGCAATGGGAAGGACCTGTTAAAGTACAATTAACAGGCAGAGGTTATATGTGTTTGCTTACAGATCATGGCTTACGGTGGGTTCCATCTTGCTGGGTGCAGACTTGGAAAGAAGGTCAAGCTCACAATCTTAAGCCTTGCAATGGTTCTGACAGTGATTAATGCTCATACATTCCAAACATGTTTACTGAAATCCCTTGCAAGCCGGTAGAGGGCCCACGTTACATAGGAAAGTTAACAATGTTTAAACCAAAGAAGTTAATTATTACATTAACACCCTTACCAGAAATCACAAGGTAAATCACAAGGGGGAATTGTTGTACTTGTTGTAATTGTTCTGTTTGTTATTATTTTGCCATGCTTAGTTAATTGTATTAGACAATCGTTGCAAAAGACCCTGCAAAGGATTTGGATGACTCAAAAACAAAAAGTGGTCTATGTAGGGATCATAAGGGCTTTCTGCAAGACAATGGATGTATGAGCAATCCTGGATGTGAGCAAAACTAATAAGAGCCTCAGCCTCGACAAGGACATGACAAGGACATAGCCCTGAAGGGAGGACAAAGAACTTGACAAACAAACAACTCCAGGAAATGGGTTGGGCGGAGAAGGACATTAAGCAAGGCTGAATGTGGTGCTTATTATCCAATCACAAGAAGGCTTGAAGCGCGTGAACAAGGCTAACTATCCAATCGTAAGGAATTGTATCACATACCATTCGCGTACACAGGAGAAAGCTATAAAAGGGCTTGTTTACCTTCAATAAATTGACACTGCTTGATCATATTGGTCGTGTACATGTCCATATCTCCTGCAGGTACACTGAATATATAGTACTTTATTGTTTAAGAAAAAAGAAAAATTTCTGTCTAAACTGAACAGACTTGAGAAAGTTTGGTCAGACCAAGACAAAAGCTACAGTTTGCTATTTGTGCACCGTGTCTTAAGAAATCCTTCACAAAAATATTGTTTAAAAATAGTGAAAAACGAAATCTGGAATACTTTCCTCAATATATTAGTCATTCTGCATATCAGATGCCATTTAAACTGAATATATGACTGCACTAGCAAAAGGATTGAGCAATCATTGCAATAATGGCACAACACATTCAAGCACAGTTTTCAGTTTACACATTTGGCAGATGATGTGATCATTCAGAGCATCTTTCTGAATGTATCAAACAGCTTTTTTCCCAAAACAGGGACATTCATCAAAAACAATGGCATTACCACACCGAAGGTCAGGCATAACATCTTTAACTTCGACTCTTTTGTGCACATACTGAGGTTTAACGTGTAGAAAATAAGTGAGTGAAGACAAAAGTCGAAATTCAAGCAGCACATTCAGAGATATTTAAGTGGCTGAGGTGTGGATCTGAGGAATTATGCACATATCACAGTATGACCTTGACCAGTCGTGCATGGCAAAGCAGATCAGTACTGTAAGTGATGTATTGAAGTCAGAAGCTTTGGGTTGTACTTACTAATGTCCTTCATGATCTTGCATCACCTAATTTCTCTATGCTCTTTTGCCTTTCTAGCCTTTCTATGTTTTGTCTAGTTAGATTAGATGGTCTCTATGGCTGTCACATTCTCCCAGTTCAACTTCTCACAATCTAGCTTCCAGTCTAAGTAGTGATATGTAGTGATACACTCTGGGCAGGCCACTAGAGAAGAGGTATAAATAACATGTAACACAAAGTAGCCATGAATGGGTCCTGTGCAACATAACAAAAGTTTCAGTTTTAATGCTTTTTAAAGGAGGAAAATGTTCCAGAAAATGAATAATACAGTCATATACCCAATGCAAGCTGTATCTCAGAAGAATTTCATTGGGTAAAGCTTTGACTATGGTTCAGCATTTAGGCCTTCCTGAAACAGAGTCTAGGTAATAAAGTCTAGCCTTCTTCACAGGTAAAGAAAAAACATAAGTAAAAAGATCTGAAAGGATGAAGCACCCCTCTCATACACTTGGGAATGTGAGGGATATTTCAAATACACATCTACTGTACCACGGTAAATTTCACTTACATTCTTTATCTCATAATCTAGCCAGACATATGATATTTTAAATCATAGCTTCCTTCTTAAAATAAAAAGTAAGTATACAATTCCCAATACACAAGTCTATCAATATGTTACATTCAGATCCCTCACATAAAGTTGAGATCTTCTTCACTGTGTATGCAAATATCACCTTTATTTTAAAGGGATATTAAAGATCATTTTCAAAATAACTGTGGTGTAAAACATATGGATAAATATACAGTGATATTAAAAAGATATTTTGGGTGAAGCAAAATGAGTGCATTCACTCTATGCCTTTAAAAAAAAACCCTTCACTGATGATAGAAAAATAAATTGTACAATAAAAATAGAATGTTTATTTAGTTTCTTATATACAAAGGGGAACATAGTTCTAAACTTTTGAGACTGATTAGATTAAATCATTCTGTGAGGGATGCCTTTCATTTGTAGTCTACCACCCAGCCTTCCTTGACATATGTAGAGCAGGCTATGACTAATAAATGACGCCAATAAGTGTTGTCTGCAATTGAATGCTCTACAGCTGCCACAAGGCAATTTGGACTTCAGCCTCTTAAAAAAAAGAATGTATTTTCCATTATGGGTTCTTTAACCTCTGATGTAGGGACACAAGTGTCTGGAAAGATCTCCCTGCTAGTGATCAGGGGCAAAGGCTTCATCTGATCATATGAACAGAACAAGTGTTGTCATTCTGGCCTGAGCTTCTTCTTGTGCCATGGTATGGGTTTTCTGCAGCCCCTGAAAGGACCACAGCTCAGATAGAAGTGAGCTAATAAACATCTGATTACACCTGACATCTTTTTCACTTGAAAATTCTTATCTGGGCAAAAACTCCAGAACAGCACAAATGCATGCACAGGTCAGTGTCACATGCAGAGAGTCTCATACATGTTTGATTTACTGTGCCCACACAAAGTGCCCAAGTATAAGATTTACAACAATAAGTTTGGACTTTGTGAATGCTGTGCATGTGTCTGGAACCTAGACATAACAAGCTCCCTGTGTATGTGCTGCAGTATCCATGTGCCTGAAAAATCTTATATAAAAAAAGTTAGGACATTTCCTAATATAGTCAGGAACAGAGAGTACTTTCTCTCCTGCTCCCTTCTCTGAATCAATGCAGGCTAATTACAATCTAGAAAATGCAGTAGGAAATCCTCTTAAATACCTGTAGAATATATCTCATCAACTCATTAACTGCAGTTACAGCACATGCTCCTAGAATGCTTTCAAATTACACAGGTAATAAATACTAATAAACAATTTTCAGTTCAGAAAAACATTAAGTAATGGATACCATTACCTTTTAAATGTAAGAATTTCTGCATCTTTACAAAAACTCAAACTCATCCCAAACTTTTTAAAATGTTCTTATATAATCCATTTTTTTAAATTATTTTCAGAACACTAGTCTTCCTGCTCCTCTTCTCATAATATAGCAAATCATGTCTTAGATATTTCCTCTTGGCCTTCCTCTAAGTATACCACCAAAACAGCTACAGCCATAGTTTCCATAAGAAAGGGATGTTAGTTAAGAATATGTTCTTCCCTGCATTTTTGTGCAAGTTTTCTTGAAAAATGACAGAGTAGGCTTTCAACAGCCTATTTCAGCAAGGGCTCTGCCAGCCACCAATTGTCTTCAACAACAGTCTAAGCTCCCTTCCTTTTGTCTTGTTTCCATTACACACAGAGAAGTGAATCTGGCATTTCTGATTCACGCACTTATCTTAAAACTGTGCCTCTTTACCCTCTCGTTTCTTATTCATTGATTGAACTAAAGGGAGAAACTGCTGATGAATAAAACCCCCAACTTACTTTACGTGCAATTATAATCTAGAGGGGTTTCCTAGTGCCCTCCACTTAAACCTCTTTTAAAGCCAGTTAGGTGGGCTTAAGTATCACGAAGAGACTTGAATGAGCTCTTTCCAACAGGATGAATTGATAAAGAAACCTCAAGTGTGTTGTAAAGTCTCACTGAAATGATGGAAGTGTTTTCTAATTGCTCTGAGAATGAGAAAGCCATCTTCTTATGCATGAACAGTAGAATAGTCACTGTGATCAACTTCCTACACGAAAGCAATGGTGAGGAAAGCTTTGTGCACCCAATGCAGTGCTGTACCCATGGGAAGGAGAGCTGTGTGTCATCTATGAGAAAGGATAGCAACTCAGGAGGGAATTTAAAGTCCAAACTGCATTTAAAAGGCTTTAGTTAAATTGCCTTTAAGGACCCAGGATCCAGGCTTGTTTGCAAATATTTGATTCCTTTTAACTTCTGCATAGGTACAGTAAAGCACAGTGCTGGAAAATGTATAATCTGACTAGCTGGAAAACATCATGTAAAAATCCTTAAAAAGAATGACCAGTACATGGTATGAACACATTTAATTTAACAGTACCCTGGACACCAAACCCATCATATATCATTTAGATGATATCTTGCTTTAAAACTTAAAATGAGAGGATGTATTCTGATTAAAAACATTCAAATCATGTCAGTGTGCCACTTCAAACCAGCGGAATATATGCTATGCTCAATGAACTATGCTGACTAGCTGGAAAGTGGACAGAATTTAATAAGTATGCTTTGTCACGAATCCAGCTGATCCATTTTGGAAAATATAGTCTATTATTATGTCTATTATTAATATTCTAGGCAAATCTTGCTGCTTATTTTTGCTATGTTATCACATTGGTTCTGATTATAACTCTAGCATTATTCCAGTTTATTTTGTGCAACTCAGTATGAATGTTGTCATTAGGCTTTTTTAGATACTCATAGGTCTGTTAATCACTAGGAACTTGCACCTTGGACGGCTAACAGACAAAATTAGTGAGCTGAAGTACAGCTTCTCCAAGTGATAGAAATTTCTGCAAATAAGCAGGCTCTATCAAAGCCAAAGGCACATGTTCTGTGAAAATTATAAATTTCTACATCTGTATGTCCAGAATGTGGAAGGATCAGTGAGAATGATGGAGGATACTTGTTATTTCACTGCTGAAATTTAAATCTATATGGCTTTATTTTGAATCAGAAAAAAGAATAACTGCTGCTATATTTCTTATCTGGATTTCTCCACTTCTGCAAGAGGAAGGACTTGTGACTCTACAATGTGATTTTTTTTTTTTTTTTTTTTTAAAAAA
>NW_020799142.1:7201605-7258620 GCF_003259725.1 Athene cunicularia | reverse complement strand
AAATTATTTTCAGAACACTAGTCTTCCTGCTCCTCTTCTCATAATATAGCAAATCATGTCTTAGATATTTCCTCTTGGCCTTCCTCTAAGTATACCACCAAAACAGCTACAGCCATAGTTTCCATAAGAAAGGGATGTTAGTTAAGAATATGTTCTTCCCTGCATTTTTGTGCAAGTTTTCTTGAAAAATGACAGAGTAGGCTTTCAACAGCCTATTTCAGCAAGGGCTCTGCCAGCCACCAATTGTCTTCAACAACAGTCTAAGCTCCCTTCCTTTTGTCTTGTTTCCATTACACACAGAGAAGTGAATCTGGCATTTCTGATTCACGCACTTATCTTAAAACTGTGCCTCTTTACCCTCTCGTTTCTTATTCATTGATTGAACTAAAGGGAGAAACTGCTGATGAATAAAACCCCCAACTTACTTTACGTGCAATTATAATCTAGAGGGGTTTCCTAGTGCCCTCCACTTAAACCTCTTTTAAAGCCAGTTAGGTGGGCTTAAGTATCACGAAGAGACTTGAATGAGCTCTTTCCAACAGGATGAATTGATAAAGAAACCTCAAGTGTGTTGTAAAGTCTCACTGAAATGATGGAAGTGTTTTCTAATTGCTCTGAGAATGAGAAAGCCATCTTCTTATGCATGAACAGTAGAATAGTCACTGTGATTTTTTTTTTTTTTTTTTTTTTTTGAAAAAAGACCCCAGAAGTCAGGTTCAGTCCTTGGGTTAAAGTCTAATATTGATTTATAAATCAACCGACTGTGAAAGGCTGTTTCATCTGAAATGATAAAGCATGCAAAAGATCGCATAGAATATATATGCACTTTTAAATACTCCACATTGGAACAAAAAATGGGAATATTAAACTGTAAATATTTATATTATCAGAAAATGGAGGTCAAGCATTTTGACACTTGTCATTTTATATACTGGGAACACTGAAGATGTCTTGAGACTCTAATGTGATAGTGATTCTTGTATAGACCTTCACTACTTTACAGGTCTACTTCTAAGAACTCTCCCTGAAGTCTCCCTATTTGGAAGATCTGAGAAGACCCCAGTTATACCAGTCCCTACCTCCATCCATGCTCAGCACCCTACCTGGAAGCAGGTGGCTTCTCAGGAACCCAAGTCTGAGACATTATGAATGTTACAGAGACTCATCTATCACACTCACAACTCCTCACATGCTAGTCAAATGCATGATCACTGACTTTGTTAGGGATTTGGCTATGGAGTGTACTAAAACTCAAATTCTTTTAATATATAGTTAAAATCCAGGCAGCTGAATACGTGTCTGTACAAGTGACATTGTCAGCTCAGACTTCCCTGACAATGTAGCAATGTTACTGATTTGTTATTAATTTGACCTGATTTTAATGGATTTGGGTAATTTTTATTTAAATAAGGAGTGATTTAGAGTAACCACACAATCAGTCATACTGCTACAAAATCTTTTTTTAAAGTCCCAGGCTAAGACTGGTAATAATCATTAACCAGATTTCTATTCAAAGAATAAGGCTCATATCCTGGTACTATTGTTAGGCTGCTCAGTAAGGATGATTTATTGCCCTGTAGACCACGATGTTCTAAAAGATACATTGTGAAAGGGCCTCAAAGCATGTTAAGATTGCAATGTGAGCCAAAGTCCTTGAGTCAAGGACTTCAGAGGGTCTTTCTTTAGAGTTAGTTGTCCATGGGCATCATGAAAGCAGCCCCCCGACTCACAGAATGGTCTAGGTTGCAAAAGACCTTGAAGATCACCCAATCCAACCATCATTTCAAGACTCAGGTGTACATGACTGGAAAGAGGTATGCGTGAAAACTTGATTAATATGTATACACTGCATCCTATATAATCAGCACGTTACACGAGTTAGGTGTGTGTTGGTGGTGAGAGAATTTCCCTACACACCTGGTCGTTAATAAAGGAGCATCTGCTTATCTACATCACATTGGTGTCAATTTCTTTTATCCCATTTGCTGACAATGATACATCATAAGTAGACAGGTAATGATGAAAATCACTTCAGAAAAAAAAGAGGATGAGTACCATAGAGTACAGATCTGCTGACTTAATGGGAAGGACATTTTTCCAGAAGCTAGGAGGGCAAAGAAAATGTTAGCAGGTAACTATTAAAAATTAAAATCTACACAAAAGACTAAGAACTGGAATAAAGGGGACAGGGGAGAGAGGCTTCTTTGTGATAGGAGCTAAGGAAGGACAAAAAGAAAAACCATAGGTCAAAATACTTAATGCTTTGACTGTGTGAGAAACTCAAGAAGTACGAGGAAAAGACAAAAGTAGCTGGCAATTTGAATACATCGCCAAAATTCTGACCTAGCTTCTCTTCAGAAAGAATAGAAGTCAGATAGAAGATGGCATCTTCTGCACGGGGCTGTGACCACTTAGGAGGTACTGTCTGAATTAAAAAATTGAGAACAACCGTGGAACCACAGAGTTCATGATCATACAAAGGAGAAAAAAAAAAAAAACAGAAAACTATCTATGAGAAGGTTTATTTTAATAAAGAAATGTGACAAATAATATTTCATGGAGAAAAAAAATCTAAATGACTAAAGAATTAAGAAAAAACTATTCCTCAAAGAAATTATACAGAACGGCTTTAAGAAATGACTCTGTAAAATGACACTGAGAGATACAAACTATTCTGACACAGATGAAGAATAGAGTATAATAAGAGACAAAATAACTCTAATTTTGTATCACAC
The DNA here is from genome assembly GCF_003259725.1 of Athene cunicularia. NCBI lineage: Eukaryota > Metazoa > Chordata > Aves > Strigiformes > Strigidae > Athene > Athene cunicularia. The sequence goes on along the minus strand of NW_020799142.1, from coordinate 7,255,885 downwards.
ACTCTCTACGGACCATAGAAAAGAAAACTAAGCTTGAGAAAGGTGTATGTAAAGAGTACTGGAAGCTTTTAAGGACAACATTTAAAAAGACAAAACTTCCAACTAGCAAAAAAATCAGTATGATATTGTCAGGAGGAAAACTATGGAGAGGGTTGATATGTTACTCAAAAAGATGGCAAATTTACTCATAGGAAAAACAAAATAGAAAAGATGAAGTGAGGGGTTTTTTTGCCTCAGTTTTCATAAAAAGTATAGATGATTGATAAGCCAAATATTAATGACAAAGTGACAAGATGTCAGCCTAGAACAGAGGAAGAGTAGTAGCAAGAGAGCACTTAGATAAATATTTTCAGAAAATTTGGACTTGGTGAACTTCATCCTACAGTACTAAGTTTCAAGCAATCTTACAGTTATACCATTTTTAAGATTTTTTTTGTAGAAAATCAGAGATACCAAAGGACCTTGTCCTTAATCCTAAATTGGATATAATTCCCCCTTCAAAGGGGAAATTGTACTTTTTCAGGAGAAATTTCAGTTTTTAGGGAAATCACTTACAGTGATTATTAGAAACTGTTCCTGGATTTCATTATCTAAGTACATGATCTGGCACAGCTACAGCAGTAGTGAATGAATGTAGTCAAATGTGTATGTTAAGTTTAACTGGCCATGTGTAGCCATCTGTATCTCTATCAGGCAGGCAACTGTCTCACAGTTAGTCCAAACACAAACCCAACATGAATAAAGGAAAACATGTGAGGAACTGAAACAAAATTAGAGTTCACTTTATCCATTAAAAATTTTTCATGTCAGCCAGTTTTGATCTTTTGCATTCAACCTTTCAATAAACAAATAGGTTGCAATAAAATAGGAAAAGCATTGCCAGCAACCTAATGCAGCTCAGGACTACCTGAAGTAAGCACACAATTCCTCTGCAGCAGTGCAGGCAAAGAGAAAGGAATATGCATATATCAGATAGTAGAATGCAACTCCTGTGACTTGATCAAATTTTATCTCAGATAGAAACTGCAGGATTCTGAAGTAGATGGAGTAAATCCTAGATTACATAAAAAATTGTTTAATTCAACTCCTGCAAATGCAGGATTTGTTTGACCAGGACATGTGTTTAGGTAGATCTTCTTAAGATAGGTGCAAAAAGAGGGTTTGTTTCTAAAGCATTTAAAATACAAATACTTTGTGACCTTTCTTTTTCCAATCAGACTTTCTCTATTTCCCTACTCCTTAACTTCTTGACATCATCATCATTCGTTTCTTTTCCACAGTTCAAGAAGGCCATTCTCTCTAGTATAACTACAGTAAGTGCTAAAAGAAAAGTATACTATAAATGGCAAAGAACAAACATGGGAACATCAACTCTGACACCTAGCATTTTGCCATACTCTTACCAAAAGCCTGCCACTAACGTAAAAAAAAAAAAAAAATTGAACCTTTGTCCTTTACCAATATAATCTAAATCTTTAAATAACCAGGAATGATAGGGCATACAAGGTTCTTTTGCAGACAAAATTAAGACATTTATGTATGAGGTGGTTAGGGAAGAGCCTTGCAGATGAGTTTTTGGGTAAAGAAAAATGTTTATTTCTTTTCTTATTGATGATGACTGTAAAATCTCCTTTAACACTCAAAAATTATAGATATACTTTGGATTTTTTAAATTTTGTTTTCTGAAAAAAAGTATGTTTTAATGTGAAATAAGCTAAAGTAAAATAATATACCTTAAAATTCCTCCAAAGAATTGTAAGATTCTCCTTCAGTTGTTTCATTTTCTTATCCCAAGGCAATTCTGAAATGCAAAAGGTTCATGTAAACACATTAAAATATTTTTGTATAAGGCTATAATTTTTTTATACAAGGCTTGTAGGATGTTAGATTAGCTGATAACATTGTACATGATTTTGTTATTGATTCAACTTTGCTAAAGTCCCAAAGTAATGATTGATTTCGTGAGGAAAGACAAAGAATACTGTTTTAATGTATAATTCCTGCAAAAAGGATTGGATGAGATTTTAGATGTCCTGCCAAAAGAAGAATAAAATATCAGAGGAGTTCCCCAGTGACAACAGCACCTTCAGACAGGGAGGTACACAGAAAATACAGTTTTAAAGTAGATGTTTATCCAAGATCTTGTCTTGACAGGAATACTCTTGATTTTGTGCATGGTTACTCTAGAGAGATTAACTTCAGAACTGGAGAGGCTTGATTTCTTTTTTCTTCTGCTCAAAAGACTAAAAATTTCTTTTAAAAGAATTATATTTTTTCTATAAGAAGGTATTGGTCTTTTACAATGCCCGGTATTATGAACAAAACCACTATTTGCCATCAATTTAGAATGTTTTGTTAATCTTAGTTTAGATATTAATTTAGATATAAATAAGATATTAAGATAACAAATATTAAATATAATAATCTCAAATTTTTTAAGATTCAGAGTTACTAGTTGTATCAGATAAAAGTGGTACCATTGGGCCTAATTCAAAAATACACCTCAATATCATCTGGAAGAGCTGAACAAAATATCCATCTTTGCTTTTACATGAAACTTACTTAGATGCTTAAATTCTTCTTGTTGTCCGGAAGCAACTAAATCTTCATGCTACTGAGAAACAATACCTGTCTTGTGCCTTGACCTTGTAAATATTTTAATTCTCAGCACCTCTGACTTGCCTAGGGACTTCATCTGCTAAACACAATCCAAAGATATGCTAAATAGCTGTTTTATCTATAAGATAAACTAGAGAGCCATCTTCATCGACAACATAGGTTATCTAAAATTTTTTAGAGAAAGTAAAGTTCACCCTTTGAGGTAATTCAAAATTTCCTCCATTTTCCAAAAGGAACCTTTTCTGGCAACTAGTGCATACCTTCATTGGCTTTCAATCCCTCTTGCTGAAGATATTTGATTTTACATGGAATGGTTAACCATTAATGAGAAGGAGAGAGAAAAAGCTAATTTGGGTTGGTATTCATGATTGCCACTGAGAGCATGAGAGTATTCTACTCCCTCCACTCTGAAGGTTAACACAAAATCACTAAGAACCATCTAACTGGAAACAGAAGCCCACAGTTCATCACCCACCAAAGAGCCTAAGTATTATAGCAGGGTGAGGAGTTTACATTTTTTGAGACACAAATCTAAGAAGCTACTGTGGTGCAGCTTCCATGCTGAGGCTATGTTGCATGTCTGCTAGCAAGGCAAAGTTGGTACTGGAGCTGCCTAGTTAACTCAGTCTCCACATCTGAGAAGTAGTAGCCTAGCAGTGGCTTCTGAAGATCCCAGCATCACCAAGGCAATGAAGTTGGAAGAGATCTCTGGAGATTTTCTTGTCAAATATCCTGCTCAAGCAGGGTCAGCAAAAGCAGATTGCCCAGGACCATGTCTAGTCTCCTCACATGAAGACCCCACAATCTCCCTGGACAACCCATGCCAGGATTCAACAACCCTTATAGTAAAACAGTTTTTCCCATTTTTAAATTGAGTTTCTTGTATTTTCATTTGTACCCTTTCCCTCTTGTCCTTCCACTGGATGCCACTGAGAAGAGTCTGGCTTTGTCTTCTGAACTACACCCTATCAGATATTTGCACACATTGAAATAAGATCCTGTTGAGCTTTCTCTTCTGTGGGCTGAACAGCTGTCCCTCTCTTTACATGTATGACATTCTCCAGTCCCTTAATCATCTTTGTGGCCATCACTGGACTTTCTCCAGTCTGTTCCTGTCTCTCCCATACTGGAGAGTACAGACCTGGATGCAGGACCCAGATATTTCTTAATAGGGCTGACTAGAGAGGAAGGATCATCTCGTTCAACCTGCTGGTTACGCTGTTCCTAATGTGGTCCAGGAGGCTGCTGACCTTTTTGGCCACAAGGATATACAGCTGGCCCATGTCCCCAGAAGCACCAACCCCTTTCCTGTAAAGCTGCTTTCCAGCTTCTTGGGAATTGAGGACAGACTGACTGGTCTACAGTACCTGAATCCTCCTTGCTCTTCTTGAAGACTGGAGTGACATTTGCCCTGATGGCCAGAATCTGTAAAAATGATCAAGAGTGGCCTTGCAATCATATTGGTCAGCTCTCAGTGCTTCCAGGTACATCCCAACAGGTAACATGGACTTAGGTATATCGACTTTGTTTAAATGTTCCCTAACCCGATCCTCTTTCACTGAGGATGTCTTTCCTGCTCCCAGAATTTCCCACAGGTCTGAGGCCTGGGATTCCTGAAGGTCAGTCTTACAAGGTACTTTGCCAAATTGTCCGGAGACTCCCAACACACATTGTGTCCACCTAGACTTCTACTCCGTCTGTCAGGTGAGGCTGCAGTCTGTCATTCCTTCACCTACTGAGGTCTAAGTTTCATGTGCCTTCTGGCCACATAAAAATGTTGCCAGGCAGTTCATGGGTGAGAAAGGCTTGCTATCTGCTAGACTATCCAGAAACTACGCTCCATCTTTTGCTTCATTAATATTCAGTGTGTATGTAGCCTTTCAGTGTGAAATACAAAACTTTTAAAAATTTGACAAGGTAAGCATCCTAAGGCGCTTTGGCAAATAAAAGCAGAAACTGGGAACTGTAAGAGCTGCTACAGTGGAGATTTCTTAGCTGTAGGAAAAGGGAGCAGTACTGTGGGAGAAAAGTTAATGACATCTCTTGTGTGTGGATATGGAAAACTATGTGTGAATAGAGGCAATACAAATTTGGACCTTTGATATTTTCTTAGTCATCTGCCAAAACATACATATATATATATATATATATATACATACTGATATATTCACTATAAATTGATTTCACTATATCCTAATGGATTCTCTCACAAATACGTGTAATGTAAATATTATGTAAAATTCTTCTGGAACTCTCAAGATTTTTAAATATCAAATAAGAGTACTTCAAAATAACAGCACCAAAAAACAAACCAATACTTTCTCAGGATCTTATCTAGAAACAATATATCCCACTAACATTTGTGAAGCTTATTATTGTTCAGTCTGGTTTTGGTTCACTCCAGTGATTAATATTTCAGCACTGGATTCATGTTTAATTTCTTTTGCATCCCAAATGTCTTCTATATAATCAGAAGGAGTCAAAACCATTTTATATTATACTGAAATGAAGTTCTCAGAAAAAATTAGAAATGCTTTTCTTTTGTAGAAGAAAGCTTGGCTGATTTCTGTCAGATGCTTGTCTAATTACTGATTTTGAGAATCTGATTAGCATTATCACTTTCTGGCTATTTTTCATTAATTTTACAGGATAGTCATCAATAATCTGAACAAAAGAAATAGAGTGCAGTGATTTGTATAATCTGTACAAGGACACACCAGTCTTCACATTGCGATAGGTTCATAACTTTTTTGGTATGTGTTTGAAAACAGAGCACTAACCCTGTTTGCCAGAAGTCAGAAAACACATTCATATATCACTCTTCTGTGTGATATATGAATATATATGATACTATTATATATTTATACGAAAAACAGAAAGTTTTAATGTTTTGTAGTTTTCATGTATTTCACTGTTTTAAGATGAAAATTTTGTAGTTTTCACATAACAGAAGACCAAAACTGATAAATAAAACCTTTATATAGCTAGTAGTAGTATGAAGCGAGAATTACCTTTAAAAACTATGCAAAAAAAAACCCAAACAGTAACATGGGCCATTCTAATTCATCAAATATTTCTCTTTCTCCACTGAAGATCTTCAAAACACTTATCAGCCACCAACACAGTTGAGAAAATTTTGCACTAGCTTTCATGTAGTGAAGAGGTTCCCCGAAAACTTACAGATGTGCCAGGCAATTAGTTCGACTTCTTAATAGGTAGGTACATGTGGAGAGGAAATGAATACTGACTGTCACTATAAAAAAATTTGAATTTTGTTAAAGTATGCTCCATGGATATACCTCCTTTTCTTTATAGAAGCATGTGTACAAGAGTAGAATGAAAGCAAAATTAAGTGACCAGGAAAATTATTAATGTTACTTGAGAAAATAAATTAATGAAAACTACTCTACAGCTTAACAGATAAAAGATGATCAATGATGAATAGGGGAAAAAAAACCCAAAACCAAAACAATAAAGAGTCTGTATCTATAATAGACATTACAGGAAATGCAGCTATGCTGGTAGAAGACCTTAAGATAAAAATCCAAAAGCCCCTACATAGAACTGATTTAATATTGCACAAAAACAAGAATTGCAATTTATAACATGAACTCTAAGAAAGGCAAAATGGTTTTGTGGATCATTTCTTCAGAAAATAAAAAGAATAAATATACATATATTAATGTATCATGTTTTTATGATACATTGACAACAGGTAACAAAAGGCTTTGATGCCAACATGACACGTATGTGACAGGACTGTAAAAAAAAAAGTCTAGTCTAAAACAGTCTAAAAGAAACAGTCTGTAGTCTAATAGTCTAGAACAGTCTATTCTGTGCCCAGCTATGGACCTGATCCACTTGGGTCTAGATGTCGGCCATATTCAGCCCTGCCTCCTCATAGTGGACCCACCAGATGTCCTGTGCAGTGGCTGCCCCCTGCTGCCCCCCGCTTCAGGGACCACTGGACAGGGCCTGGGCTGGTAAGTACCCTGGCCTGCTGGGTGCTGTCACACCAAACTCCTTCTCTCTTGCTGGCCCCTGAAAAATTCAGCATGAGATTCACAGTGCCTATGAATTTATTAATTAAAAAGATGATAGGACATACGGGTTATTTGACATCATGTATAAAGAAGACATGTTAATGCATGGAAATACTAATGTCCTCCTCATGAATAAAGAATGAACTAATGATCTTTGTTTAGACCTCTCAGTTATGGTAATATCACACCCTTCTGACACTATGCACTTGCAGAAAGAAAAAAACAAGCAAACAAAAAACCAACAACAACAAACAAACAAAAAAAACAGGAAAAAGAAAAGGCAATTATTGAAAGTAGAAATAGATCCAAGTTTCACTCATCACAAGTGAAGGGCCAGGTAGACACAGAGGAACAGAATCAATAACTTCAAAGATGGTTGGAAGGGCAGCATCTGAAAAAAAGCCAGCAGTGCAAATTTAGAAACATGAAGTTCATCTGAAATGGTAGACTTTTTATCACCATTTCCTTATCAGAGATGTATAGATCAAAAAATACTATCATATCAATAACACAAAATAGATCTGATTGCAGAAAAGAGAGAAAGATGGAGCTAGTTGAACAGATAAAGAATACATTGATTGTTCAGACACCTGAAGAAGTGAAGATATTTAAAGTATAATATTGGTTATCTTCCTTGATTACAGAATCTACAAAGCTGATGACAATCGCTGTAATTGAGAATTTATGAAAAAGTGCCTGAAAACCAACTGATCCAAAAGATTATGTAGCCTTCTTGAAAAATGACAGACAACTGCAAAGAGCATATATGGTCCTTTTCTATAGTGCAGGAAATACGATCAGACTTCTAAATCCAGATCTAAAAATGACCTAGATAGCTGAAAAGACATCTAAGTACACCACTAATGCACCAGAAATTAGGTACCAAAATTCCAAACTTCAGTTACCTCATCTGTATAATTGAAGTCCAGAGACAGGTAACTGCTGACTAGAGAGAGTCAAGATTCCCAGTCAGAGTAACTAGGAAGGCTGTTGATTTAAGTTCTAGCATGGAAATATGACGTTTTAATTTCCATTCTGTGAAGTCTAGGATGGCAGTTTCTTTGCCCAGGCAAATGCAGAAGCACCATGTAATAGAGCATTGGTACAGCTGGTGATACCTGACATGCTTTAAAGGAACATAGCTACTATAGAAGGTAGACACCTCAGGCTGATATTTTTTAGCTCTTAGAAACAAAGTTTACAACTTCAGGAGAAGGTTCAGGACCAATAATGCTGGTTTGCAAAAGACATCCAAAAGAAAATATTTAAGATTAACATGGTCTCTATGTTTTCTCATTGGCTGACTCTCAGAGAGCATTTTCTCACTGGGTTGTGAGGCTGCAGACCTCCCTCAGTGTGCAGCCCCTAGATAGTAGAGGCAGAGCAGGCACGTAACACTGAGCCTCCAACTCCACTTGAGAGGCCACAACCCAAAAAGTTCAGAGTTGTAATTCATGTTTTACCTATTTAACCCATTTTACTCTGATTCCATTTAAACTATGCTTTCACTTAAATGACTACTGGCTTTTTTTTTTCTGGGGGCATGCTGTTACTCATCTTTATATTCTTTCACTAGCATGACTTCACCTACATAAAAGCCTGGTTTCTAAAGTATCTAGTTTACTACCTTTACGAGACTTCTACAATAGTTTTAAGGTCATATTACTTAACAAGCAACAAATAGTCAGAACACTTTGATGCACTGCAGAAAAGTGAAATGACAAGCAAAATGTTAAGCATACCAATGGAAAACAAAGAGGTACCAAAAGGTTTTCTTTCTGAAAAAGCTGAAAAAGATGAGATGTCACTGTCTGTAAAAGACTGCTCTTAATGTTCTCTAATATTTAAGGAATAACTTTTCTGATAAGCTTAAGAGATGTTAGTTGTACAAAATATCAGATTGCAAATCATACCCTATCATAAGAATGTGAAACCTAGGTAGTAAGATTAAAGAAAGATGAATCATTGGGTTTCATATGTACATTATTTCACTATGTTGAATCCTAAAAGACAGTGATTTCCCTGTCACCATGGTGATTTTTTTCATCCACCTGCAAGATGTTACTACTTAATGATAAGAACTAGAAAAGTCTCTCCTCACCATGTTTAAACTATCTGTGAAAGCACAATACCAGATGAAGTGAAATGAAGCTGTAAGCTATAATTTCCCATTAATGGAAAGGAGTTTGAAGAGTTCATATTTAGTCAGTAGGAAATATTTCTAAATATCTCTAAGTAACTGGAAATGCTGCCAACACTAGATTAGCACTGTACCACATGCAATTCCTCTTGTCATATACCAGAGGATTCATGGAGTAACAGGAAAGAATCAAAATTGAATCTTTCAGTTGTCTGTCACTTTTTAGAACTCCCTATGAGACTGTTTATGAAGAGTTGAAACAGAAGAATTTGAACTGTGCTGAAGATAGATACCATTTTCTGTACACTGAAAAGACAGAAAGCTTGGTCCTTCTCAACTGTCATTAGTTGGCAGTTGATTTAGTGTTCAAATTAATACTGGATTACAATTCTTTGTTTGAAATTAGTGAGATAAATAGTTACATTTAAAAAAAAAATAAGGAAGATATTTTGTCTGAGTGTACACACTTAAAGAAAAAGCTGGAAGGAAACATAGCATCATTCCTTCACACTAGGATGAAAATATTTTAATACTAATCAATGCTTATTTATGCTATCAATTTCTACTATATGTTATATTAACGAAAGATATATCTTCAACCTCACCAACTGTTTTGCCAATTATCAGGCATAAAGTACACAGCCAGCATAAAGATGAACCAATAACCAAATTGTATTTGATACAAAAGGGTCAGTACATGGGTGAGCACTGGGGGTACAAACAAATCAATCAGATTATACATAGTCAACATCAATCCCAGTGACCCCAACAACACACCACACAACCAACAATGGGTGGAATAAATGGTGAAATGCAGTCTCCCATAGGACAGGAGAAAACTGAGTCAACAAAACAAATACATGACACCAAGGAAGCCACATACTGAATCTCTACACCACCCACATTTACAAAGGCCAGACCTGAATGGATCCCAGTCCCAGGGAGGCAGGAGGCCCTCCCCCAACAAAAAAACTCTACACAGTGCATCCACCTCACAGACAGACACTGCCCCTTCCTGCAAGTGGCCCCAGCTTTTATCCCTCAGTGGGACACCTGACCTTTGCTTACTTAATGTGGGACACCTGGGGCTCATTTACATCATGGCTCTCCCTGCCAGGCCGGCTGCACCCTGGAGGGAAGCTTAAAGGTAAACTCACCCCCTCTTTGTGAAGGGCTGTGGGAATCACCCATATGTCAACCTTAATTTGGGGCTTGGGGTTGAAACCCCAGCATTTCACCAACACAAAAATAAGAATCAGAGAGCTTTTTGATACCTTTGTGCTCCCCAAGACACCTGACCAACCAGATGAACTGCTTCTGCAGAGTTCACTTAGAATATCATCATCTTATGAGGGGTACTATTACTGAAACAAAACCATCCCTAACTTTCACCAGAAACAGCCCCTTTTTGTGCCTCCCTATGACCAGAAGCCAAGATACTAGAAAGCCTTACTGTGGGCCATAGTCATCAATGTTAGATGGAAGATCTGTTACCCCATCCAGTCCCTGCCTAGATCTTGGAAATGAGAAAAGCAACGTTATTCAGTGTTTCTCATCCATAAAAAAATATAGGATGAATATGTCCCTGTTATAAACCAACAGGAGTTATCACTGATACACTGTAGTGTTCCTTAAATAACAGAATAACAGAATACAGTGCTACCAATTTATGTGCTTTATGTTAATCATTTTCCAGAACAAAATTCATATTTTTATCTTTAAAATTATAAATGGAATATACTACAAATAAAAGAAAGATAAGCTACAGAGAAACTGGGATTAATTTTATTCTCATTTATGCATTTATCAAGAACAACTGTAAAATCAGTGAAATTAGAGTAGTATAGAAGTCACACGAGAGGAATTTAGCACATTGGAAAGAACACAGATTAAATCATTTAATGTAATCTGCCACATGATTCTTAGGTGTACCAATTCACCAAGGCAGAGGGAGCCCACAAAGTCGGCTGTATTTAACCAATTTAGCACCAGAACTGGTGATGTGAATGGAACATACCTATCAGCTCTGTGGATGCTGGGCCATTACAGCTTCCTCAGTACCCTAATAACTATAACCCACTGATGAATCAGTCATGAATTAACAAAAGAGGTAGCTGATACTGAGCTGAAAATGGCATAAAACCCCCCAAAATTAAATACATTAACCTTCACAGCCTTTCATATGGAGAGCTGTTAATTTTACAACTGAACATAAATTATGTAACCAAGTATACCATGAACTGTACATGTGTCAATTTTGACTGTATTGGCTCCACAGCAGAGTGCTGAGGAACACATTTCAAATTTCATATATTTATACATTTTTATAAAGTATTTCTATACTTATAAATTTATAAAGTATATATTTATAAAGTTCAGCTACAAAGAGCTCACCCACTACTATCTATATAAAATGCTGAGCATGATCAACGCTCTTCTACATGGTATATAAAATCGAGATAAAAGCAAAACCAATAGAAAATCTACTAAAGATGAGGTTTTGAAAAGTTGGGGTTAGTGAGACAACAGAGCAGTAGTGACCATGCAATATAGTCAGTGACATTATCATGCAAGAGAGTAGAAAATAGCAGATACAAATATCTGACATCTGTTGCCCAAATTAGAAGAGCAACTTGAGTATCACCTGAAGATTCTGGCAGTGTAATGAAAACAAAAGACTACCTTCAAGACTAGCATTACTGAACACTGATAAAACAGCTGTGGTGAGCGTCTGCTTCAAACAGCGTTTAGAGTCCAGTGTAGTAATGATTTGCTGGAGAAGAATTGCTAAGGTCTGATAACTGATTTTCAAGGATATTAAAACATGACAAGTCCTGCTCTGCAACTGACAGTGTAGTCTGTCAGCTAGCTAGAGTATATGAAGAGTGAGAGCTTCAAAAATATTTCTAAAATTAATTGTTAAATAATTATGTTACTATGAGAAGAAGCTATGTTGCTTTATTTCAAGTAGGCTGAAAGGCTAGAGAAGGACACAAGAGAAATGTTTTTGCTCTGAATAATGGAGTGTGAAAACATGATTAGGCCCATTTTACATGTGTAACTATTACTATTTCTCTTGCATAGGAACTGTTACATTTTGTTCAGACAGCCATTTACAAAATTACAACATTGTGTTCATACACAGCCAGATCCATGCTCACTGTAGGCAATGAGGCATATTATGAACCTGCAAATCTGTGTTACTCAAGCTATTGAGATATGTGACAAATTACTTCAGCATGACATATCATACTTTGTTTCACGCTGGATTACAGCTGAAAAGGTTAAGTTTTTTTGAAAATGCATTATCATCTTTGATTTCCCACACACATTGGACAAACTAGTAAAAAATAAAAAAGCTTGCAGTCTCTGGGAAAAGTTTATAGTGCATCATTCCCCTGGAGCTCCACAATAGTATCCTGCATCTGCCAGGCTTTCCACAGGAAAATTAATTCAGCCCATCATCAATGCACTGTAATTGTGTAATAACATGTCAATTCCCTCATCAAAACTTTCAGTAATGGTTTGTAACTTGCCTTCACAACAAAAGAGTGGGCTATCCCAACAGAAAACCCTACAAGTCAATGCATGTATGTGGGAGAAGAACAAACTCTTAGTTGCCACACTCTCCGCTGTTGAGACAGCACAAAGGAATCTGTTAGTCTTGTGGGGGGTTTTGTCTTCTATTTCTGTGGAAAGTTAATATGCTCATCCTGTTTCATATTCATCCACAAACATGAAATAACCTGAAATCCTCAATGTCCCTCTTCAGAGTTCTCTGTTGCTGGGAGGACAGAGGACGGTAAATGGACAAGAGACCAAACAAGTTACCAAAGTAAGGTATATCCTTCCTCTGTCTCTGACAGCCAGAAACTCTGTTTTACCAGTGAGAAAACCATACTCTACTGCTACTCCACTGAGGTTTTCTATCACTGTCTGCATGGTCAGACTTCTCATTAGTGATATATATATGTGTCAGTAGCTAGATATTTAGAGAAAGACAGAGTATGTACACAAGTGAGAAGAGAGGTTACAACAGACACATTAAAAAAGCCTTTATTAGGGCTTTTAATTTGTTTTTAGAAAGGTTATGTTCATTTTATTAAGCAAGCTTCCCTGTTAATATTAATTCAGCCTAGTGTAGTTCGTGTGAATGGAACTGAGACAATTTAGAGCTGAGGGCATGACCCTTAGAGGATTTTCTAACTCCTATCATTTCATGTGTCAGAGGGAAATGCTACTGTGTAAACTGTCAGCTCTGATGCCCCTTTGCTGTTGTCCCTATAAATGTGGATTGAATACTTCATGGTCAACTGTGCAACTACAGTGAACCTGATAATTAAACAGTAAGGTCAAGGTCATTCAAAGACAGAAGTGACACTTACGGAAAGATTTACATTTGATTAAAGATGACAAAACTTGAGCTAAATAGGCATGACCAGAAGCACTAGATGCTAAATTATACTGAATAATTCTGTGATTCTGAAACATGAATTAGGTGATGCTCAAAGCAATAATCTTTTTTAATGTGGAAAGTTCTGCCTATTGCCGTTAATAAGAATTGCCCTGACAGATACTTCTCTCTCACATTCTGCATGCATCGACACTCAGCAGGACATGGGTACTGAGTAATTAACTGCAACTTCTTCTGAAATCTACCTTAATACATCCAAGACTTTTCACAATTCTGACATTTACTTTCAGAAAATGAATAATATATGGTGATGAATAGGGCTGTGAAGTTCAGATTTGGGATTAACCTCTGTTTTGAATGTACTATGTGGAGATGTACGTACCATAGTGGCAGAGCAATGAGGCACACATAATCATACATCTCTTCTATCAGTAATAGTACATTCACGGTATTTTTTGATCACATAATAATTATTTGGGATGAAGGAAGCAATTACAATATGCAGTAATTGTTTGAAAATCTTCCCAATCCTGAGCTCGTTTTTAACAGCTGATGACATGCATATTCCTCCTTAAAATACTCTCAGCGCTAAGAAGGGAAAATCACGTTTGTAGATTTTAAACAAGAGTACCATGACAGTATTCTGCATTTGAACCTACACTTTGTTCATTTATTTTGTCTAAAATGATAAACTGAAGTTTAATACAAATTATCTGGCTTCTTTTCTTAAGTTTTAATTATTTAAAGCACTTGTAATTGTAATATGAATTTCAGCAAAAATCTCATTTAATTCAGTCTAGTTCTTAGAAGATCTGCTTCTCTCTGTACTTTTGGTGCAATTTCAAGTAAATGAGTATCCAATCCAAAGAAAATATCTGTTCTAAAACAGCACAGTCACAGAGAAACTACACAGCAACTAGCTGTATTTATATGCTATACTACTGCATTTGTGCTGCAGTTATTGTGATCCTTCACAATATGGACTACCTGTTTGTTATTGAAAAAACACTTACTGGTTAATGTGAAAGGTAGAATTATAAAGACTGAGCCATCATTTTGAAAAATGTTAGAGAATAATATAATAGATGTTAAAACAAAGAAAAACACCCATAAATAGAATGCATCATCATCCATTTCCATTTTACAAGAGCATTTCTCCTAAAACAAAAAAAGTAACTCTTTAGGCATTTCTCTTGCCTTCTTTTAATCATTAATGTGTTTGTTTTAAGAGCTCAAAATATCGATATTTTTACATTGAAAGCTTGTCTTCATGGTCTGATTATGATAAAAATTGAACTTTTAAGCTCTTAAGTGGAAATCTAGTAAGAAACTACCAAATCCATTTTATTTTCAAAGCTCAGATATGGGTGCAGTTAACTATGTTTGTAGTTTTATCAAATGTTTAGAAACTTCAGTTCCTTTGGCTCTATATGTAATTTCCTTTGTACATTGAAGTTAAAGGCAAAATTCCAGCTGACTTCAGTGAAGTACTAGTAAATCTCATATGAACATGAAGAGATTTTCAAAAATACTCAAACTCTACAAATAACACAGAAATAACTGCCTGATTTTATTAAATACACAACTTTTCAAATAATAACAAAATTTTATGTTAGATAAATAATCCTTGACTCTATTAAAAAAGCTTCTCATAACTGGAGCTAACAAAGCTTTAACACTTCTGAAAACCGCATTTTTCCCCTCTGTAATTTTTAAGCATTTCTTGCATCTGCCAAAACAGCACACAGACACAAAAACATTTAAAGAAATATACTTAACAGAAAAACAGTTTACTTCACATTTTCATTATAAAAAATCAAAACCTGGGAAAATTATTTTAAGCTGCAGCATAGCAGTAAGAAAGGTGGTTTGATTATTAAAAGACAACTTCATTTTGCAGAAGGTAGTAAATGATACAGTGATTATATTTTATCTTTTTGTCGACATTAATTAGCTCATCTTTTACTTTGTTGTAAGATGTCTCACTGCTATTGTTCCTTGTTTATTCATCACTTTAAAGTTTGATCTTTAGTTTCATTCCTGCATTTTTAAAATGGATTAAACATTAATAATAACAATAACAAGGAGGAGGTTATTGATCACAGAAACATGTAAAATTTGTCCTAGAACAACTTATACATAGCCCTGTGTCTACGGCAAGATGACCTATTTTGGCAGGATTCTGGTTAGAGTGAAGTGAATGGCAAAAATCATAGTTACTTCAGGGAGATCCTTTGTATAAAGTGGTATCAAATCTTCACAGTATTTTTCAAGTTACACAAGAGAAAGTATCTCTAAAATAATGCATATTTAATGAAAGACTGCCGACAATTCTTTAAGGAATAAAAATGATTTTTGAAGAAAATATAGATATTACCTGAAATAATGTTACAGAAAAGTAGTGTTCCTACTAGCCATCTTCTGGCCAAGAAATCATTACAACTCATACCTATCTATCATCAGCAAATGATTATTCATTTACTCTCACATGCATGAAATTACTTGAAGTGTCACTGTTACTCTATTCCACATCTACACTACTCTTCTCTGCCATTGTGTATATGTTCTATAAAGTGTTCTTGAAGTTCTGACATCAGAAAACATTACCTTCAAGGTTTTCTATACTAATCTTTTCACATACTTACAGGTTACTTATTTTAGTATTGGACATAGTTTGGAAATATGCTACTGTTAAATTTGTCCCAGATCATTTGTAATACCTTGATTTTCTCCAGTGTGTTTGAACTTAAAATAAATGAACTTTAAAAAGATTTGTGTGGCAGTCTACTGCTCACATCCTTGTGGACTTATTACTTAGTGTCATCTACTGGTGTGTGTTACACTATTAAAAACAGATAAAGGAGTTTAATATCCAGCTTTAGGTGTCATGATGGATGGGAGTGGCTAACAGTTGAGTTCACCACTTCTAAGAAAAATTATAAGGATTAAATACCCTTCTTCTCTAAGAGTAAGAAATGAAGTATGGGGCAAAATGCCAAATAAAATGTACTCCCCCACTGCTGGACTGTGGTTAAAGGTGAGAATTCTTGTGTTCAATCCCAGAGCAAAACTGGGATCACCAAATAGCTTCAGTGCTGAGTGCTCATGTCTTAAATTCATTAATTTGCAAACTATTTCTTGATTCTATCACCTCTGCTGCCAACATTTGAGCTGTTTGAGATTATAGTTGAACTAATGGCTTCCATCTTCAGTGAAACTGGTTGTATACAACTTGACAGTTTGATCAGAGATCCAGTGATTTGTTGGGTAGTAATACCATGCCATTGGTCTGCATAAGCCCATGTCAGACATGACTTGGCAGTTCTCCATATCGAGCATTACAAGTGTTAAAGGATTTTAAAGGATTGTATGTATGCATAAAGAAAGTTATGTTTATGAGAGCCAGTCTGTAGCACATTCCTACTTCTGGTTAGTCATTCCATTCAGACACTTCTGTCACGGATTCTGCAACACAAAGCAATGTGTTGACAGCTGTTACCTTACAAAGTCAAAAAAAAGTTAGAATAAATATAATGAATTCAGTTTTCAGCAGGATAAAAGTTGGGGTACAAGAAGAACAGTAAAATTTAAAGTAGATTCTAAGATTGTGAGTTGAGAAAAAAGGTGATAACTACACTCAAGAAAATGTATTTAATTTGTTGATAATATAAAACCTCTCCAGCCAGCCAGCCACTGAAATAACTTGTTAAGCACACATAAACCTGTCTGGTTATTTAAAGGTTATTTAAAACTGCATCTGTAATTCTTAGTCCAGAATGTGTTAGTTTCTTACTATTATACTATTTACACCCCTTTCTTCTAAACAAGTTGGTACTTGAGACAACAGAGCAGAGCTCCCAGACCAGGTGTTGCACTAGAGAGGCAGCTCAGCCATAGGGACTGGGAGTGTCCAGACCCACAACTTCCAATAGACCCCCTGAAGAAAATGCAACTAGATGCAAAATGTGGGTTTGGATCTGAACTTCTAACTCAAGATATCATTTTGCATCCATTGCCATTACAAAACCTACTCTACATGCTTTTTCTGGGTCTAATTCTACTCCTTCCAATCTTCTCATTTTTGGATCTGACTGTGATCTTACTCTGACTAGGTTTTGAGCAGCACAACTTCACTAGCTGCAAGGAAACTGAACATGATTTACAGTGGTGGAGTTATACTAAAACAATGATTTTGACATGATCTTTGTCAATGTTAGACTCATTTTGCAAAAAGCAGATTTTTTTCCTCATTTGCTGTCACTATGGCAAAAATATCCAATGACTTCTTGTGACAGCATGGGCAGGGGTGGGATTTGTGATTAAAATGAAGCCTTAAAAATATTTCTCTTGGCAACCAATTAAATCTAAAGTAAAGTCATATTACTATTTTCTCTGCATACATCTATCTTCCCCATGCTATCTTTCCACCAGATTGTTAAAAAGTCCCTGGTTGCTATTTCTAAATCATGTAATGTGTGAAAAGTTTTTTGCTTTGGCACTTTTAAGATTGGAGAGTGCTGATGCAGAGTTCTCAGGCTAATAAATTCAGGATTTAGGATTCAGGATTTAGCATTTACTTTGCCTCTTTAAGGCAATATTTTATTACTTTCGTAATTACAGGAAAGCCCTGAGGGGACATTGGGTGATATATAGAGTATAAATATTAATATTGATTCAGTCAGTCAATCAGCCAGGCTTCCTTTTATATAGTACCTCTACCTTTCAGTGTTCATCTTTGGTCACTGTAGATAAATAATGCAAAATGAATTAGAACCATAAATAAAGCTTCTGCACAGGAAGAATAGTCCTAACAGAAGATGTAGTACATAATAAATATGCACATGAGAGCAATTTATTAATAAAATAACTAGTATTCTAGATTCTGTAGTAGCACTCTCAGTCGTACCATGAACCAGATGCCAACCGTATTCCCTAAAGGCCAGCTATTAATTCCTTGGCTAAGCAGCAATATAAGCAACATTACTTCAAATATGGCCTGTTTCTCCTCTACTCCTTAACTATGGACAGTGAAAGGAGATATGGAGCTCAGACAGACAGTCATTTGCAACCCAGTCAAGTGGATATAACTGCACAGAGACAGCATTTTATTTTATGGTTTTTATCAAATTAAGGATAAATGCACCTGGTTTCTTAAAATTCCTCCTTTCACTCCTGTAAGTACATGTACATCAAAGTGACCTTCTTAGATCCACAAACTGTATAGGACACATGTTGCATGCTGCTGCTAATCCAGCAAAATATTAAAGCACTTTCTTAATTTTATGAGTAATCCCACTGTCATTGAACCAAACATTTAAACTCAGTTTATTTTTCAGAGTGTTAGCTACATTTGAAGTGAAATATAAGTGCTTTGGTAGATAAGATACAAAGTTTTTACATTTCCACTATTTCCTTGACAAACAGTTGACACTAAAAAAAAAAAAAAAAAAAAAATGCTGTTTAGTAAGAATAGAAGTTTACTGGTATTTCAACTCTCAAAATAGCATTATCACCAAACTGTGTGCTGAGTTGTCCTTGGCTGGCAGGTAAGACCCACCCATGCTGTCACTTACTCAAGGGGAAGGGGAAGGGGAAGGATTTCAGCATAAGTACTTGTAAAGCTTTATTCCTATAATGAAGGCAGCAGAATTTTTCCTACATTGGATCCAACATGAGATCCAAAACCAGTTTTGAAAAATTATAATTTGAAAAATTGTATTTTAATCTGTGACACAGTTTAGCATGAACTTTCACCAACCTACAGCTCAGTGAGTGGCCTCTGCTAAGTTAATCAGACATGATCAACACTGATACATATTAACAGACTACATAATACCTCCTCCAAATCAGATCTGAAGCACTCTAATAACATTGTCTTGTTATTTCCTACCTATTCAACTCATAAGCAAGGTTGTTTGTCAACAATGCTGATATATAACCTCTTGGCAATATTAAATTATTTTAGAGAAAAGTGAATTGTTATTCTGTTTAGTAAACCTTTATGGGATTATTAAATAGCAGCTGAATGAATAATGGAGTTCATCTGGAAAAGAGTAATTTGCTAAATTATTTCAAAGTGGCATTTACCAAAATTATATTAGTGAAAAGTACGTTATTGTATTACTTTTTTCTTTGACGGTACACTGAAATATGTCGTACTCTTTGGAGAGGTCAATAACATTTCACTTTGTTAAGTTAAACTGATTTGATTTCTGATTTGGCAGTTCCTCTCCATGCCTTAACAACTAAGCCTATCCAACTGTGCCATAGCAGGCAGGCTTCTAAACTGACAGTCTAAGGAACAGAATGTAAATATCTTCATATTTTCCATTCAAGCATACATGTATTGACAAGTACACAGCTGTTGAGATGCAAAGATATTCCAAGAAACATGTAACAGAGCTTCAGTACCATTAATTTAGTCAATTTATGTGGCAATTTATAAAATTTATGCTTATATAATACTTCATAAATAAGGGAATCATTCTGGAGACATTCCTGTTTACTTGCCAGAGCTGACCAACAGGTTACTATTATCAAAATCCCCAAAGCATCCAAGTGCAGTCCCAAAACTATTCTCAAAACCAGCACTATTCCCTCTGAACAAGATTTGTCTTAATTGTCTTTGCTTTTGAAAACTGTCAGGTATATAATAAATGAACATTATTATTAGCATTATAACTTTGCTAGTATGATTGAACACTGAATAATGTAGAAATATCATGTATTAGTCTCATTAAGTCTCCATTTATTAGATCCAGTCCGCCCAAGATCTATTTGCAAAGACTGTATAAAGCACTCCAGTCTTTTACAAATCTCTCTTCAGTCAAACATTGTTAGAGGGAAAAAGTCAACATTTCTAATTGCCATTTAGAAGGACAAAAGGGGCAGGGGGAATGACACCATAGAAATCTTGCCATACACCTATTCTCCCAAATTCTGGCTGCTTTTCTAAAATAGATTTACAGACTCTCTCAGTTATTTAAAGTACATAGAGACTTCAGAAGTAATGACTATTCTTTTCCAATGAAGGCCAGTAAAAGATGCAGCCTAGCATTTTATCAGATACAGCTGAAGGGAAGAAGGCAGGCATCCCTCTTGGAAATGGATTACTGCAAGCTGACTCCAAATAACACAACAAGCTTTATCAGACTTGTCCACATTCTCTTGTTACCTAAGATTCCTCACTCATAAGCTGTAGAAACTTGCAATGGGACAATTCAATAATTTATCCTTCTCATTATTTTTCTCTGCCTTGCCAGAGACAACAAAATGGACAGAATCTGTATGAAGATCACAGAGTCATTCAGGTGGGAAGCAAACTTAAGACCCTGTCAGCCTCCTTGTTGCCCACCCTGACACTACACATCTGCTCACCTGTTCCATAGCTTCTTCCTCTGCAACTCATCCAGGACCACCATCTTCTCCAGAGGCAACAGGCATTTTCTGAACTCCAAGTCCTGGACAGCAACATTCTCCTTCCAGAGCTGCAGCTAAGTCAATGCCTCTGATGTGTCAGGACAGCTTCTCTAGCTGGTACTGGGATCATCCTAGCACATCACCTCTGCATTGTGTAAAGCAACCCCATGCTGTCTAAAGCAGAGTTTCTAGTGCCCTTTACATCCACTTTCACTGCCAAAGCCTCTATTAGTTGATTCTCTTTGCTGGACTCCTGTTAACAAAATAAATGTTTCCATGCAGCCAGTCATCTGATACAGGCAATTCATGCATCAAAGTCTAAAGATGGAGATTTTCTGTAATCAAGAACCAGATAATCAGGAAACACCTAACAGAAGCCATTAGATGCAGATTCACCCAGAAGAAACTAAAAGTCCAAAGCTAAACAAAGCAAGAACTAGTGGGCTGCAGCATGGAGCACACCCCAAACTTTTGCAGGAAGGTTGGGAGCTCCTGGAGGAGAGGTCCCTCTCTGCAGTCATCCTTAACCTGACACCTGCTTATCCTGCAATGTTGAGACTTCCGTGAGGGCTAATGCTTCCACAGTTCAGGAGAGATGCCTGCAGTGGACTTTGGAGGAAAGCAGCCTTGTTCAACTCCTGCCAGTCTTTCTCACAATTAGGCAGATCCAGGTTGAAGGCCACTTCTGAGATGGTCAGTTTCATGTTGACTGTGGTTTCTATACAGCCACTCAGGCACCTACTGAGCAAATTGCCGTCCTGCATCCGACCTGGTACCCATTTCACTGTGCAAGGAATGCCGGAGCTGCTCCTTCCAGGCCTCCATGTTCTCAGGATTTTTCAGCCAGACCACAGGAAGGCTCTGCTCATCCCTTTTCCCTTCTCTTTCCCATCTTGTTCCTGGCCATCTCCTTCCTACTACCTGTGGAGATGAGCTGGCTATATGGCAATCTGTCTACATAGCGAGTAAGAAGTCAGATTACTTTATTACTTACTTGATGAAGAATGGATGGGAAGACATCGCTGGTATCAAAAGGAAGACAACAGTGAAGACAAAAGGACAATCATCTTGGGATGTCAGATCTGTCTCATGACATTATACTTAATGACTCTTCTATCTTCCCTGTTACCCAAAGAGTATCTGCATTTTTCAACTCAGACCTGGCAAAAACTTTGCTAGTTTTTTATTATACCTGACATGGTTGTTGTGGCAACAGTATGTATGAAGTATGGAGGTTTAAACATTTGCCCCTTTTCCTTTGATCGTGGTTATAGCCAAATTTATGTGCTCCACACATGAAAAATAGTCAATACTTTACCATGAATCTGGGATGCCTGTTTAGAAATACATAACCTAGGGCATTCTTCTGTAAGAGACTATTCATGCTTCCTTGTTTCTGATACATTAAAAATTACATTGGAATTTGCCTTATTCTAAGTTTGAGAGAGATTTATCATTAAATGAATGAACAAATGAAAAAAAACGGGTGAAGTACTGTTTTCTAGTGAAATCCTTGCTTTAAAAAATGCTCTTAATAAATTTGTATACATTTATGCATTAATCAATATTCTCTCATGGTGACTCATGACATGAATATCCATTAGCAGTTCAATGGGTATGAGAAACAGGAGATTAAGGTGTCTTGACATAATACTGTTTGTGTAAATACATAAGTAAAGAGTACTAGAGATTGCAAGAATGTATAAATCAGACTTAGCAGATAACTGAGACAATTATGCTCTCAAAAAAGATGAACTGAGAATATAACACAAATTATTTAATGCTAGTTTTGTGAAGGGTTTTGTTATGTCAATTTGTGATGAACAAAATACTTGAACAAAATACAATGAAGTTTCTCTCTTCAGGCTTCACAAAATTATGTCTCAGCCTTGGATATTTGTTTAACACCCTTGTAGACATATGTTTATTCCTGAAGCCACAGTTTCCATCTAGATCTAGTGATTTTGCCAGATTGACACAAAAAGACCTTCTAATTAGATTCCAGTACATCTAAAATCTTTATAACCATAAACAATTGATAGATGAACTCAGGAAAAGACATTGCTGTCCATAAACAGAAACATGACAAACTACAATGACCTGTACTTTATAAGTTGATATTGTCTATCCAAAATAACCAGATCAGCAGGTTCCTTGCCAGCAAACACACTGATATAGGCAGTGTCCATCTACCATTCATACTTCAATTGTCTGCATAAAGCAGTCACCATGATTTTAATTGACAAACACCACTTGTAAAACATCCGAGTTGCACTGATGTAGCAGTACCATCATAGCTGGAATAGGAAAACCTGCCAAAATATAAATGCAGTTTTATGGTATGAAAGGCTTTCTGAGGGGATGTGTATTCTCAAAACATATGGGGATAAAGCACTGCATTCAGACTAGAGATCATAGTTGTAACTATTTAAGTAAAATGGCACATCCATGACCCTGATAATCATAACAATCTAAAATATATAAGGACTAAAACCTTTTCCATTATTTTCATATGTAAATTAAATTTTGATGCCATTCTGCAAGATGAGTGGACACAAGCTAGACTCATTTCTACAGAAATTTGAATTGAATGCACCCTTTCATCAGCTGCTTAAAAGAAACAAGGAAATTTGGTCCCAGTGATTTCTTTGTTTTCTTATTCTAACTTAACAGTATTCTTTTTAAAGATAAAGTTAAGATGTAGCATTGTTCTGAAAAGGAAATCTGTAAGTATTGCTTTATTGTTTCTCTAACTGTAAACTACTCTTTTATCCTTTCTAATTAGCATCAATAATATAACCTATCTGAAACGCATTTTAAGGCTAAATATGTTTGCTGCAAGATTTCTACACTGCAAAGTTACAATTCTGCAACTGAAAGTCAATACCGAAGGTGAAATAAATACAAACTGCTTTGCAGATCTACATCACTCTAGACCACTCTTCTGTAGTTTTAACTATGCATTTTTAGCAAACATTAAAACCCCCCTTATTTCTGTAAATAAAGAGACAGAGATTTGAACACATGCAGATAGTAAAAAAAAACATTGCTTTACTGAGACTTAATTTAAAATAGTATACATAAGTCTAATCAAAATGGAACTAATAATTTGTTCACGAATAGTTTCATTCAGATACACAACTGCACTTATTTGAGTCAGGTTTATTCAGCAGAGGGTGATCTACAATGTTTAATGGAAATTACGACTGCTGGAGGCATAAAAGACCTGGGGGTTGAGCACATGAGAATCTTAAACAGAAGCTGGAGCACTATGCAAAAACAGCAATGATGAAAACTTATCAGTCCATATTTCAGTTGAAACAGCTTGTACTCTACACTTCTCCTTGGGATCTACATGCACACTTTAGATCAGCAAAGTGAGCAAAAACCTGAATTCATATCTGAATTTCTAAACTGACAGTGTCAGAGCCCAGGCCGAGGTGCTGAGCAGCTGTTATCCTCTCTCACAGAGGTTCATTCTCACGGCCATGGTGCAGGCCCACAGCCTTGGAGCAGTCTCCTGGGAAAGAGATTGGGAGAAAAAATGTGAAAGGAACCTCTCTGGGGCCTCCCTGTCTTCACTCAGATGTATTTCAGCTCAGGATTTCATCTTTTGCCTGCTTGTTCTCACCCTCACATCTTGCTGTCCCTGACCCCTCAGCTTGGCTTCCTGGCTTGGCCTCAGACCTGCCCCATGGCTGGGGCTGGTGTGGTGGTCACAAGTCCCTTGGCTGCTCCTGGTCATGGTCGTGACCCCACACCACCCTCCTCAGTGGGGGCCTGTGCCCTTGTGGCGTAGCATAGTACTGCCGGCTGCCGTCTGGAGCTGCCTACTCTCTTGCTGCCTGACACCTGTACTCAATACAGATCTGGTTTTATATGCTCAAAAGTGGTTAGGCATGGATTTTTAATTTATGACTTTAAAGATACAAGAAATTAGAATGAAATCCAAAATCACATGCTGGAAGTACATAGGTTAAATTAATATGCCATCATTAAACACAGGCATGTAGTCAACAGAAAAATTGTGTATCATTTCAACTAGTTCAGTATCAACAATAACAGGAATCAAAACCATCCTTGGGGATCCCAGAAATTCAGCATGTTTGCTTAACCGTGTTTTTGTTGCCACTATAATGCTACTATAATGAACTGAGAGAGAACTCAAAACCCAGGACCAGCACAGGACTTTCTTAAGCAAACTGTGGACCTTTTCTATGGCACCATCAAACTTAACCACACCTTTCATTCCAGAAATGTTTTTGTTCATCTATATTATTCTAGAACTACAAATTTGTTAAAGTGCCAAATGTTAATGAGCTAAATTTCATGCACATACTTCGTGTATTCTCTCATTCAGTTCACATTTTCACTTGTGGACCTCAGCTACCCAAAGTGATAAGTAACTGTTTTCAGAATCATGTTGTCACAACTAGGTCAGGGTCCAGGATCTTGGAAGAAGAAATCAAATGCAGTAGCTTTGTAGGGAAAAAACTCTATAAATGTAATAAAGGTCAATCATAACTTCACAAAGATTGAAATTACCATTGTAGCACAAAATGTCACTACACTGTTATCCAATAAAATTCCCAAAACTGACTGGAAAAGAAGTTCATTTTATCTCCTCTCATGAACTATTGAAGCATTAAAATAAGCTATGTAAGAAACTGCTCAGCTTTATCAATTTTGACAGTTAACCCCAGGAAACATTTTCTTCCATGTTAACTGGAACTTCTCATTGCTTTGTTGTTTATACGCTCTTTTTCCATAACCAGCTCTCCTTGGGCTCTCTTAAAGGTCCCACCTCTACACAGTATCAACTGTATTTTGGTATGTAGGCAGTATATAGCAAAAGTTTGCAGTTTTATGCCTAATTCAAAAAGAAATTTTTAACATGCTTCAATAGCCAATAGAGATCTTCTGTAGAGCTCCTTAACTACAGTCTTTTTGCTCTCTCCTCTCCCATATCCAGTCTGTTGCTGTTTGCTTTTAACTTCCTCAAAATTCAGGAATTTTTGTACTCTCTGATTAAAACTCTCCTGCTATATGTTGCTCTCCTATAGCAATTGTATTGTCAGTTGTCTAGGATATTTTTACATTTGTTTGTCCCATTTTAGTTTAGAAAGTCACTGTCAGAATCATCTTTCACACTTACAAATCACAGAACATTTTCCATTTAATCTGTTCATTGGCTTCTTATCTCTTCTATTACAATTTCTGACTTCTCATAAGCCTATGTCACACTCCTCAGTCTCTTCTTGTTTGTTTTCCCAAGTAGACTCACTATCTTACCAATCCTTCAGCGTTGCATCTTTGCCTGCTTAAGCCTTCATGCCTTCTGACATATGGCTCCAACACCAGTCCTAATCTACTGGAAAATGTCACCTCAGACAATGGGTGCAATAAATGATCTATAATTGTCAATGCATGACAACTGGCCATTAAAACCATTCTGCATATTTGAAAAGTGACAGACAGCAAATCATAGATTGGTTTGGGCTGGAAGGGATTTTAAAGTTCATCTAGTTCTAACTCCCCTGCCATGGGCAGGGACACCTTCTACTAGACCAGGTTGATCAAAGCCCCGTCCAGCCAGGCCTTCAACACTTCCAACGAGGGGGCAGCCACAACTTCTCTAGGCAGCCTGTTCCAGTGTCTCACCATCCTCACAATAAAGAATTTCCTTCTTACATCCAATCTAAATCTACCCTCTTTCAGTTTAAAGCCATTACTCCTTGTCCTATCACTACATGCCCTTGTAAAATGTCCCTCTCTAGCTTTCCTGCAGGCCCCTTTTAAGTACTAGAAGGCCACTGTAAGGTGTCCTCAGAGCCTTCTCTTCTGCAGGCTGAACAATCCCAACGGTCTGCCTGACCACATAAGGGAGGTGCTCCAGCCCCAAGCTGTCTTCATGGCCCCCCTCTAGACCCACTCCAACAGGCCCACGTCCTTTTTATGTCAGGGAACCCCAGAGCTGAACACAGTATTCTAGGTGGGGTCTCACGAGAGAGGAGTGTTTTAAACAAACAAATCTGTGTTTCAAACAGCTAGAACAGTCAGCCTTTTCTCCTGTACCTTAGAAACTGACTGCACATCTCATTTTCTTTGTTGCTGTTCTGAGTTATGTAGCTGTCCTCATATCGTGTAAATTGCAAAACCTTTGGAACAGGAAGCATACACTTTACTGATATTGATAAAAGTATCATTTATAGTGGCCCTACACAGATGTGCTGATTGTAACTATTTACTAAGGTCTTCAGTAAGATCTTCAAGCTTATTTCATATGCAGTGAGCTGTAATGTAAAATCTAACACTCGTGAGTTCTTCTGTTGGCTTTAATCACAATTTTGTTCTGGACTTGGTTATAGATATCCAAAGATTAAGAAGTTTTCTAATCTACCTTTTCTGTTTAAATTCTGGAAATACTGTTAAAAAATTACTCTTTGTATAAATCAGTAGTTTCACAAAATGTTAATTTGGCCCCTGATGTTTTCCTTGTCTTTAATTCAGGAAGAACATTAGGCAAGTGAAAAAGTTATTCTGTCTTATGCTCTTCTAGATTATATTCTTGCCATGACTCACTCTTTCTTACCGTCTAAAATGAAATTATATTAAGCAAGACTAAAATATTAATCTTTTATTCCAGAAGTGCGTATATACTTTTTTAAAAGATCCACCAATTTTTAAAAGTATATACATTTACTGACATTTATGTTACTCTGTTTCACTGTACCTCCTTTATCACTGATGCATTATTACCCATGAAACCAGTATGGTTTAGTCATGTCATCCCTTAGGGGAAAATTAGATTTAATACTGCAACCATTCAATTTTTTACTATCCCCTTCAATTTAATTTAGATTTCATCTTTAATAGTTAACAACTTCTTCCCTTTACTCATTTGCACTTAAATAAAGGCAGAAAGTTCATTGGCAATACTATGTCATTTCTTGACTTCTACTTTTGTTCTTTTATTTTAATATACTGTCCTGGTTTCAGCTGCTTCACCTGTTTGGTTTTTTTCACTTTGTAAGTGTTTAATATTATTTTCCAATGCTCTGTTTAGCTAGCAATTATTTCCTTGACTCAGATTCAACCCAAACACAAAGAGCTGATGTTCCAGAGTCTGTTTTCCTATTAGCTGCTGAAGATCCTTCTCCACATAACAGTCATTTATTATTTCCCATCAAAGTAAAAAAGTTCAATTTTAATGCAAAATAATGTTTGATGGTGTTTTGGTTAATATGTTTGCTTTTTTCAGTTGCATTCTTCATTAAAAAAAAAAAATCCAAATTAATGAAAACATACAGGGAACAACTTGTAGTGGATTTACCTTTGGAACAAAGGTGTTCTTTGAATGGAGTGATACACTTATTAGACCCTATACATGACAATAAAACTAAAGCAGAGGCTGAATTAATCCCTCAGCAGAGTGTCAAGAAATCTCTAAGATTAGACAGAGCTCAGTAGTTTAAAATAAGAAGCAAAAGGCAACAGCTTCTCTCCTTCTTGAGTTTATTCCCTATACAGCATGTTCAAAGTCTACTAACTCAGAGAAGACTGAATGGACTTATATTCAAATTCATCAACTGGAAGTGAAATGTGCAATCACTGAGATACTACAATCCTGTTCAAAAAGTAACAGGAATTTAAACTTTTCTTACAAACTGCATGTAGATAGATGGAAAAATTAGATAGATATAGCAGCAGGGGATTTTAATTTTCCAGCTATTTTTAAAGCCGTGTCTAACAAGGACTACTGCTAACGGTAGTTAGCTAAAATTGACAAGGTACTAATTGTGACATATTACAACAGGGAAGAATTCGTATCACATCTCTACTTCAGAACTTCAACATATTATAATAAATTACCCTCATGGCCTCAAATGATATTCAGGTTTCCTGTTTTAATGTTTTGTAAGTCTGTAATATTTTCTAGTGTATTACTATGAATATTTCTATACCATCAAGCTATTTAGAGGAACCTCTAAAATATATAGTCTCTATAAATATAAAAATATAAATATAAAATATATAATTTCTATAAAATATAGTTTACATCTCCTAACCACTGACCTGATGACTTTTATCTCAATGCACAGCTACATAGGAGTTCTTGCTAAAGCAGAAAAATCTTGCAGCATAATTTCATGTATACTTTGAAATACAAGACATCTTTTGCACTTCAGAAGTACTTATTCTAAGTGTTGAGGGTTTGATTTATTATTTGTTTGGGAATTATGAATGTTTGAGCTTTTTGCTTTTGGTAGTACTGCATTTTGGTGCATCTGTGAGAGAGAGCAGAAGAGTTTAGGAGCATGTTAAAACTGACTTAATACTTTACAATCTGTGCTTGCTTGAAGCTATTAATGACACATCATCAGAAACTCTAGATGCCTGCCTAGACTTTAAAGTAATGTCTCCTAGATGAAAGGATTTTTTGACATGCAAAACAGCACAGGCAGGCAGCCTAAGAGTAACTACAATAGAATACTGCATTTAAGCTTTTTTTTTTTTTTTTTTTTTTTTATAATGTGGCTTTCTGACTTTGATCATTATGCACCAGTGGAGAGGGAAATGAAAAGTGCTCTTTCAACAGTAGCACAACCCCTATTAATGTAAATACTGTGGAAGTCTTCAAAACCTCTTGTAAGCTGTTGTTATTCAAGAAGTAGTTAAGTGTCCTTAGCTGAACTGGAAGGTCTCCAACACAGACAATGTGCAATCAAGTATAAGGAAGTTACTAAGACTTCTGCTTTTAAAACTTAGAGCCCAGGGAGCATGGAAACATCTTTGTTCTGTGCCAGACTTTTTAATAATTTAACGGCTTTCTATGAAAATTTCCACTTAAAAATCTTGATAGATATAAATAATCATAATTCAAAGCTACAGTATGTTACATCTAAGAGTTTCTTTTGGATCTATGCAATAGTCTAGCCCAATTATAAGATAATTGCTTCAGTGGTACCATTGTGTGTTCATAAATGGGAGGCAATCTCTTCTTGCCACTCATTTGTCTTAATAATAAATCATAAACTCTAGGTCCTCTGAATAAAAAGACTGTATTTGGCTGGCATCAGCAGTATTTTTTCATGCAGACTCTGCACAGGGATGTTCATTCATTTCCTTTCAAAAACTAGTGGAGCAGATTTTCAACAGGAGAAAGGCTAGGAGAAATTCTAGGTGATACTGCTAAACCTCTTTCCATAGCTCTAACTCACATAAGTCTGCTTTGCAACACAGATCTTGATTTAAAATCACATTCTTCTCCATGTCATACAAAATGCTAAAGTAAAAAAAGCTGCCGTTTGTGTTTCGGATCCTGTGTGAAAATTTTACATTTCCAGTGATACAACTGGTACCATGTGGAAAACTGTTGTACAGTGGCCTTAGCAGAACTGTTGATGGGGTTTCTGAAAACACTTCTAGTCTACACTAGGCAGTAAAAAAATTCAGCATTTCAAGACACTAACTGATAATATTACACTTATGGCACTCAGCAAGGAACTTCCTGCACACATAACAGTAGCCTCAATTGCATGTGCCAATAGTTTACTGTTTGTGGTGCATTAAGTCCCAGACTTTGATCACACAATATTTTCAGATCTACTGAGACCTGAACTTTGAAGAAAGTTCTCCTTAAAAATCTTTTTACTCTTTCTTTACTACATCCTCCCAGTGTTTTTTTCCTGATGTTCATCCACTAACATAGGATATGCAAATCAGCCCACACATTACCTGCAGGAGATTCAGGCCTAACAGAAAAAGCCTGAAGTAATCAAACCAACTCTTCTTTCTTCAGCTGTGTACTAAGAAAACACCCAGAAATTGGAGATACAGTCTTGAAAAGATTGTCCTCTAGTTAAGGCAAAGGACTGGAGGTCAACAAATTTCAGTCTTTTCCCTAGCTCTGTCTCAGATCTCTAATAACCTTGTCATGTTTTCCACATCTGAAAACAATGATGATAATAACTGCCCAATAGCCTCAAAAAGTACATGTGAGGCTTTATTCTTCAGCGCTATTAAGAGCAATTAAGTGTTTATCAGAAAGCAATGAAGTACACACTACTCTTTCATGTGGAGTGGACTGTAAGAACCAGGATCTGGTAGGATGACCACTTTTCCTTCTGGGTTCATGTCTACAAGTATTCAAGACTGACAGCTGGGCCTCTCACATTTTTAACGATTTTTGAAGTATCACTCTAGTTCTCTGCTTCTCTTAACAGAAAATGAGAAGACTCTACCTGCTCTCCACAGGATTTTATAGCAGTAACCAAGAATTACTGCTAAAATCATTTAACCTTGTCTGCTATTGTTTCCAAACCGTGTACATTACTTTTAATATGCAATTGTTAGCATACCTCTACACAGGATAGCATTGACTTGCTCACAAGTCAGTACTGTGAAAACAAAGTTGCAGAGTGTGAAAGGTAGATAGATTCATCCACTTTGGTCATGAAACAAGGCAGGTATCATCTATAGAACTGATTGAACAGCAGACTGGAATCAGATTATTGCCTGAAAACATCAGCTTCTACTTAAAACCACTCATACTGAGTATTATAGAGGAAATTATGTTTACAAATGCTTCAGGATCAATATTCAGAAGAACTTAATTCTGTATGTAGGGGCTGAGAGCATGGGGGAAAGGAATTGGTTTTGCATGTTTATGGTTGGCATGTAAAATTCTTCCATTCAGTGTAAGTACTCACAATGCTCATAGTAGAGCATTTCTATGACAGAAATTGTACATAGTCTTCAGAAATAAATTCCTTATTAATTTTTATGAGAAAGAACATGACTGATATTAAAGTAGTTTCTACTGAACTGTTGGTCTTTCTGAAGACTGTTGGATTCAGATTTAAAAATCACTAGAACTACAGCAATTCTACAGGTTTAGTGAATAAACAGTTTTTAAATTAATATTAATATTATAGCTCATTGTGAATTTTCCACAGGAATTACTTTACCAAAAAACTGATTTTCCGATGTAAAGTCTGAAGTAAATATTTCATTGTAGGTCTCTCTCACTCATATTTTATACTGCACCAAAAAGGACATAATTGGTTTTGAAATAACAAAATATTAAATGGGATTTCCCAGGCACTACACTGCTTTACATTCCATTTTGGCCTCGGATCGATAATGTTTCCCACAATGCAATATGAACTACTCTCTGAGCTAGTTGGTGCTACATGAGAGAGAAATTTTAATTCGTATTAGGAACTGGAAAGCAGAAAGGATCCTGGATGAAAAGGCACTGAAAAATGTGTTAAAATTAGTCTTTGCTTCCCTTGTTGATTACTGCAACAGTGAAATGCTGTCATACATTAGTTCTTTAAAAAAAAAAAAAATTATGAGAGCTGACAGGTATCTCTCAAAGTGGTATCTCTCTGAACTTCTGCCTGGACAAAACAGATACTAGCCTCCATTAATCTTCCTTTACCACACTTTGTGCATAGTACACTTTTTTAACTCATAGCACAGATTTCACCATCTGTGTTGGATCATGTCAGAAATACACCAACTTTGCTATCACTTAAGTGCATTCTCAGTGTCAGAGCAGTTCATGTCAGAATCCTTTTTCTTGTCAGCCCATGAGTGACCTGACAATGTACTCTAGAAAAACATCAGCTTCACAGAATTCTAAGAAAAATTTTCACTCTTTGTTTTGCCAATTATTAGGCCTAGCATAAAGGACACAGCCAGCATAAAGATGAAGCAATAACCAATTTGTATTTGATACAAAAGGGTCAGTACATGGGTGAGCACTGGGGGTACAAACAAATCCATCAGATTATACATAGTCAACATCAACCCCACTGACCCAAACAACACACCACACAACCAACAATGGGTGGAATAAATGGTGAAATGCAGTCTCCCATAGAAGGGACAGGAGACAACTGAGTCAACAAAACAAATGCATGAGACCAAGGAAGCCACATACTGAATCTCTACACAGCCCACATTTACAAAGGCCAGACCTGAATGGATCCCAGTCCCAGGGAGGCAGGAGGCCCTTCCCCAACAGGGAACCCTGCACAGGGCATCCACCCCACAGACAGACACCACCCCTTCCTGCAAGTGGCCCCAGCTTTTATCCCTCAGTGGGACACCTGACCCTTGTTTACTTAATGCAGACACCTGGGGCTCATTTACCTCATGGCTCTCCCTGCCAGGCCGGCTGCACCCTGGAGGGAAGCTTAAAGGTAAACTCACCCTGCTTTGTGAAGGGCTGTGGGAATCACCCATATGTCAACCTTAATTTGGGGCTTAGGGTTGAAACCCCAGCATTTCACTCTTTCAGAAAAATTTCCTGTACAGTTTTATTCTTGTACCCCATTTACATGTAAAAACCCTTTAGAATTTTTTGACAATACTTATCTGCCTTTATTTTTATCTGCCAAAGAAAATCTAAAGACATGTCAGTTTCACTAAATCTCCTTTAAGAAACAACATGTTCCTAAAATGTTTCCACTGGACACATGAGGTGGTAGATGGGTAGTACTACTAGTTCTTGTCAATGAAACCTGGACCAGCTCTAGCAGAGTGCCACATCCTGACAACTCTTCAGAGCATTTTGGTTCTTCTGTGGTAAGCACTCTCAAAAAAAAAAAAAAAAAGGATTGCTACCCACTGAGTCCTAGTAATTGATTTTCCTGGGAAGTATGACTTAGTCCAGCTCAATAGACTGGCAGATCTATTTGCAGACCACAATCTCTTAAAACATCTTTTGGAGCCTGAGAACCATTTATCAGACATTCTTCCTGCCTCTCTTATGTCATGAAGTTGGCTAGAGTTTTTCCTGAGAGAAAATAATGTAGAATAAAGGTGAGTGCACATTCAAATGTCTGATGGTGTAAAGAGAAAATTGCAGAACATTGTTGCCTGACCACAGTTTCAGGGGACTAGAAACTTCTTTTTATTTCTTTTTGGCAGCTCCATTTCACAGTGAGGCCAAGATGGGGCAGAGAAATAAGGGAGTATAGAAAGTTCAAATAAGAAACAGATGTTGGGAGGAAGTGTTGAAACAGTATCCAATGTCCTAACAGACAGTTGTTTCAGCACGCTGAATACCCCAAGAATGTAATGAAAATATATTATGACAAAGCATATATCAGTATAGTGATGGAAATTAATAACACATCAGCTTTTAAAGTAAAAAAAGTAAAGCAAAAAAGCTTATAAAGTAAAAAGTACTGAAAACAGTATTTCATATTTAAATAATTATTTATTAACTAATTCATTTGTGTTTTACATAATTACATTCTAACTTAACAATACAGAGCTTGATAATAGGATTTTGCAAGTTATTAGATGGCAAATTATTTTGAAATTAAATTCTTAGGCAAAACCATAACTGAAATGAGAGTTAGCAATGAAATGTTAACTTTCCAGCGGCTCCAGCAGGAGCTTTTGTGACTGCCATGGTTCCAATACCTATAAACTAAACTCCATAATATTAAATCATTGATGACAACACTTTTCTGAACCAAAAAGTCCTATTTTGTTTCAAAAGTCACAAAGTAGACTGACCCAACTAAGGATATTCATGCACCTTTTTTATCTCTACAGGCAAGCTAAATGCCCTTTTCAGTTACAGAAACAGTGACATCTCCAGTGAGGAGCTCAGAGCATGTATAGCAAGACAGCTTCTCTATCACAATGTTATATATACGTCCTGCTCCATATGACATATGAGTTTGGAAAGATAATAGGTCCTGTGAAATACTCGCTCCTTCATTTTCTTCCCCTGCAAGAGGTCTGTGTCATATTATCTTGCAACCAGGAGATTGCAAGTGGTTGGTTAGCCTGTCTAAAGGGTTTTCAGTGGCACTTTGTCCAGTTATACTTTTCTGAAGGGAATACCAACGTAGTGCTTGCTATTGTACCTTGTAAAAAACTCAAAAAGAACAACTGAAGAAACATATTTCTTGCCTTGGTTGAGCTGTATCTGGTTATCTATCTGACTACTTCACGTACACATTCATATTTTTATTATACTAGTTGAGCTGTATTAGAGTATATATCTCACTATTCATATATCAGAAATCTTGAATTTTGCCACCTTTTCTGCAGCAGTGAAGAGGTCTTTTCTAAAAGAGTTCAAAAATTTGTTTAATTTTTAAACACTATGCTCTAACTTCAGCTGCTGTAATCTGATGTTGCGATTTTGCTTTCAGCTACTGCCCATCATATTCTTTGCCACAAACCATATTGTCAACAGCCATTTGTAACAACAGCTCTCCTACAGAAAGCTACTGCAGTATCACTCTGGTATCAAGCAATTTGGAGTGAATCAACAGTAATAGTATTGTTAGTACAATTCTGTTTCTCACATTTCTTGTTTTGTAGGGAACTAGAGATTACAGATGTGAGCTGGTGTTCACATCTAAACCTGAATAACAGTGTCTTGTAGATAGAAGGATTTATTTTACATATTTTAGAAAATCCCAAAGTTCTAACTGTTATTTATATTTACTTTTAAGGAGGTGAATATTAAAGTAACCTTTAGACATATCTTGGTGGACTTTATAAAGAAAAGTTTTATATTCTCAAGAAAGCACTGGTTTTAAGGATGTATATACAAACCTGATTTCTACCAATATATAAAGCTACAAAGTCTTCATGAAAGTAAGAAGTTTTACAGCTAAGTCCCTTCCTGTTCATAAAAACTGGGAAACACATCCTTAAAGTCAAATCATATCTAAGCATTACACTATATGAATATATGCATTTTATACATATATGCTTATATATGTATATTATTTGTATATATTATATATTCTAAATAAACCAGACCCTAATTTGGAAGAATGGATGTTGAACTTGTAATGCTAGAGAACATTTACTTTCAAAACAAAGTAAAAACACCTGACCGGTTTCTCATAACTAAATAATATCAAGGATCTGGTGATTGAATTCAACTTTCAAAAACTTATTAATAGATTTTTAATTTAATCATTTTCTGAGTCTCAGATATTAAACACAGTTAAGAGAAGAAACTCCTAGGCAGTGAAATTAACTAACAATACACAAGTGTTAAGAGTTTTGTTATCTTGAAAAAAGGATCTCACATGACCTGAACATCTCTGCATCTCACCCTTGCTGTCAAGATTTCCCCTGAAGAATGGAAAAGAAGTAACTCCCTTAAACAGAGTGAACATTCAAAAAAATAGTGTGAACTTTTAGAAAACTGTCCCTTCTAGCAATGTCAAGTCCTTGAATAACTACAGCAGTAATCTTAATTTTCTTTCTTATAAATAAAAGGATTTCAATATCAACACAACAAAAGGTGGGACACACAGACTTATAAACACCTAAAAGTCTTCTTTAGTCAGTGGATACTTCCTTCCCAAAGGTGCTTCCAGGTTTTGGTGGTAGAAGACAGTCTATTTATCTGTTAGTGAGTAAAATTTGTAAGAACATCTGTAATACATGATTAGATCTGAGTGATGTCTGAAGGCATTGCTCGGTGCTATTAAAAGCTGGAGAATTTCTCCTTCCATATCGACTTTAATTAGTAGTTGTGTAACATGAAGTTACAAATATCAGTCTCACATTTTCACTCTTTCTTGTAAGAGAAAGAAAAAACATAACATTCCAATACATGTGGTGTGCCTCATGGCCCCTATCATGTGGTTAACTATTTTGAGAGGCTACTATTCTCATCATGTAGAATTACAACACATGAGACACATAATACAAAACCTGCCCACCAAGCACTCTCAGACAGCACCAAGCAGACAGAATTTGGCCAGTATTACTTTTAAATCATTATATTTTCTCTCTGTTGACTTAAGCAGACTGAAAATTCATTTGATGAGTGTGTCACTAAGAATTTGCTACAAAATGTATCGAACATCCCTGTAAATGAATGTTGGATTTTGGACCTCCTACTGATAATAGCCAATAAAAAACTCTGTAGGATTTCTTCATTTAGAATAATTATTCTAATTGCAAATCAGACTTCCGAGAGTTGTATAAAATAAGTTTTTGCAAG
This sequence comes from Athene cunicularia, assembly GCF_003259725.1. Classification (NCBI taxonomy): domain Eukaryota; kingdom Metazoa; phylum Chordata; class Aves; order Strigiformes; family Strigidae; genus Athene; species Athene cunicularia. The sequence goes on along the minus strand of NW_020799142.1, from coordinate 7,219,244 downwards.
ATTTGTGAATTTTTTCAGCTTTCAGACCATTAGGGGAAGTATTGATTTCTGCTGCCAGTACAATCATTCCCCAATCTACTGAACACATTCAAAATGTGTTTAACACTACTTAGCATTGAACTGACAAACATAAGATGAAAAAGGTTTACTTACAGAGGCTCTAAATGATTCGCTGCAGGGATGAGCAAATTTTAACAAATTATTTGCTAAAAAATCCAGATGTAGCCAACTCAGAGCCATCAAAAAATCTGGGTTAAACTTACTGTGTTCAGAGAAGAATAATGGAGGAATAAAAACTGGAATTCAGAAACCAAGGGAGAAGAGACCGTATTGTTTACTCAAAGTCCAATGGTTAAGTCTATTTCTGCTTTATCTTTTACCACAGGCACTAGAACAGCTATTTCCTGAGGCGGGTGGAGGAAGCAAGCAGCTGATTCAACGTGAATGATAGAGCAAGCTTCAACTTTATTGAAAGAAATCACACCTTATATAAGCACTCTACAATAATCATGCATACTACTCACAAATCTATTGGATACATGTAAAAGGCTACATTATAATATCCCAGCCCCTTGTGGCATCTCAGGCATGTCACAACACCTTCCTTCTTCTGGCCTGCTTTCTTTCCCAAGGTTATTTACCATCACACTCAAGGCCATTGTGTACCTCAGTTTCTCTCTTTGTTAACATAACAGTCCTTTGTTAGAATAACTGTACCCTGGGTTTTTTCCTCTACCTCAGGTGGCTGCGATCAGCTCCTGCACAGACCTATGGCCTTGCTCTCTGCAAGCCATTCTCCAACAATTTCCTATGCCAGTATTATAAACATTGTTAGGTTATATTTCAAGGTGGACTTTTCTGTTTCTGAAGTTGCTCCACTAATGTTTTTACAGTGTTGGAGAGACAGAGAAAGTGAGGAACACTCTAAACCCATTCCTTAAGGAATATAACACAAAGAATACCAAAACCTGGACTCTAGACCTTGCTGTACTGAACAGTAAATTTGTATAACTTCAGAAGGCAGATTCATATAATAGCTGAGAAGTTTATACAGAAGATCTATGAAGACCAACCAAGAGAAACTGCAATTCTTAATGCATGATCTAATTTAAAATTCAGTTTCTATAACAGATTTAATGTAAATACTCAAATGACTGTAATATTAGTGTTATTAATATTGATATTAATTTTAATGAAGGACATGAGGAGTATCTTCCTGTGTAGAAGGAACACATATGCATTCTCTAATTTCAAGATGCAGAGTGAAACATGTTGAAAATACCTGAATGTTGATAAAATCAGAAAATTAGAATTTTTTACTTACTAGTGATAATGTTACAAGAGTAATCTACCACAAACAACCCAAAACAGAGACCTCAGCTGGAGCAGGCAGGTACTTTATGAGCCAATAAAAGAATCATCCAAAGCATCATACATGACAGAAACTGGGGATTTTTACCCATTCACACATCCATTGCAAAATGACAAAACAAAGTCTGCATAGCAACTTCTTTGAATAAAGTGGTGGTCATTTATTGATAACTTCTCAATAATGTGTCAGATATTAATACAAAGAAAGATGTAGGAAGGGAAACTTTTCTTTTCTAGATTCTCTTCCAAATGCTATTCTACACAATACATAGAGAATATGTGGTTTAAATGGGAAGTGCAAAATTGGTGTAGATGACCACTATTTTAAATTTATCGTCAGGTAATTTTGAACTTTTTTCCTTCAAGTTTCCAGGTTTGACACAAAAATATTCACACAGTATTTTTCAGGCTATGTGTGCAAGGTGAATCTTCTCATTCCTTTTGCTACACTTGCATAGTCCATGGATGCTCATGTATTACTTCAGTGACTGTATAATCATTCAAAAAGCAGTGTGGAAATTGGCTTCTGCCTTTTACACCAGTTTTTCATTTTAATGGTATCATAAACAAACTCCTCATCTCTAAAAGAAATATCTCCTAGAGGTAGTAGAAAAATTCCCATCAGTATGATCATTATAATGAGACTAAACCTCTGCCCCTCCCAAAGCACTCAGGAGTCTAGAGCAATCTTAATTAGTGAGATTTAACAAGAGACTTTAAATTAATTTGTATTAAAAAGGTCTGGCTAAGTGGATAAATGACTTACATAAGCTGAAGCCAAACTCTTTATGTGGATCCCTATGCACAAGGGTGCTTAGGTGCTACAGATTTCAGATATGCTGATTTCAGCCTAGATTTTCTGATTCCCAGTTGAGCTATGATCAGCAATAAGCTTTTGCAAGTTTTGAACTTCCAGCAGCCCTGCAACTGGTTTACCTGACCCTCACATAAATTAGAGCATCCAAATAGCCTGCTCTAGTAACTGCAGAGAACAATTCAATGGCAAAGGACTATCCCAACCTTGCTTCCTTTCCCCAGGAGCTTCCATGTCAAGGTGAGAAGTACAATCATAAACCATTAGCATTCTGCACCTCTCTAAAAGTTATGCAGATAAGTCATATGGAGGCTGAGCTACTAACTTTCTATCTACTTTCCAAAACAATTGCATTGCACAACAGTCACTCAGAGTCAGGCCTTTCACCTATAGATGAATGAGGAAAGAAAAAGGACTGACATAATCTTCCTTTGGAAACCAGCGGTTAAAATGCTGTTAATGTAGTAGATAGACGATGAATCTGAGAAACAGAAACCAGATTTACTTCCTTGGCTTGATCACAAATTTGAGCAAGAACTTTGAGCAAGCCACTTAGGACCTTAACAAGTGTTACAATCTAATTGTACCTTGAGTCAAGATTTCTTGCCTACCCCTGGCAGAATGAATCTCACACTAGTGAATAAACTACTACAACCTATGTCAACTGCTAGAACACATCCAGGACAATGGACACAAAACTCTAATCATCATCCATCATGATACAGAAGCGATACACCATGTCTTGGAAGGAGTAAAGAAGGGTGGAGAACACCATCGGTGGGAAACTCTTCTTGGATGGTGACCAAGAGCAACAGGAGTGTTTAAGCTTATTCTATACCCAGCTGTAATTTTGCTGACTCTAATATATTCATTGTTTATAATTATGTTGTATATAAAAGTTTAGTACATGATAAAACACATAACCCAACTTCAACCACCCAAAACATACAAACTAATGAATTGCAGTGCTTCCCTATATACTTGCAGTGGATTATAAGCACACAAGCTATCAATATACTATAGAGACAAGCGGTGACTCCACCACCACTCTGTAAAGGTAAGATGAATGGACCATAGTTATGCAGTGGAGTGTGGTGGTGTGCTCACACACACCCCCCCTGCTTAAGACATAACTAACAGTGGGGGTTGTGATGGCTGCATCCAGCTTACTCTGAACTTTGGGGGACAGATGACAACAAAGGCTGTCTGGAATGGAGGGTGGCCCAGACATCTTGCTGGTGTGTAAGTATGACTTTATAGTGGAAAGCCCAGCGCCTGTTGAGCTCCCCTGCATGGCAGCAGGCTGCATGCCAGGATCACCCCTTGAGTAGGGATGCCTCTCAAGGGTTGAGAGATGCCTTGCCACAACAGATTCTTGATAAGTGATTAATAGCACACTAAACTTTGAAATCTTAGCTCAGTGATATAAAGGATTAATAGCACATATCTAATAATTTTTACATAAACTGTTGACCAAATCTGAGACTAGGAGTGGATCCAGTGGCATCTAGACTCCTCTCTGAGAAGGAGTTTAGAAAGAAAGGGCATCCTTTCTGGATATCATCATTCAGTGGGAGGATGTTCTTGACAGTTTTGTCTGACCCTATCACCTATGCAGTAAATATTCAAGTGTACCTTGCCATCAAATCTTGTTAAACCACAGTTGCATTTACCATTTACCTTTATTAATTCACTGTTTCATGTCAATAAAGTATATTGGCGCTTCTCTCTTACAAGTGAAGTGCATGACTCCATCCACAACAAATTAAATTCTTAAATCCTGAGCAGTCTGAAAAAACCTTCCTAACATGTCTGTAACAGCCTCAAGTTGCACCAGAGAAGGTTTAGACTAGATGTCAGGAAGTATTTCTTTACAGAATGCATTGGAATGGGCTACCCTGGAGGTGTTTAAGAGTCGGGTAAACTTAGCGCTGAGGGATATGGTGTAGTTGGGAACTGTCAGTGTTAGGTTAATGGTTGGACTGGATGATCTCCAAGGTCTCTTCTAACCTAAACAATTCTGTGATTCTGTTATGGCTGCCCTCTCTAAAATTATCTGAGAGGTGGGTATGCATCATTGGACAGCAAGAAATCAGAAGATGTGCAATCATGTCACAGGATATGTTATTCATATATTCATTTGAAAATTGCTCTTGAAATCTGCTTCTTTCTGATTGGAACAAACTAAATATACTTGTTCATTTTCCAGGCATGACTGCCATGAATAGAAGAATTACAATCAGGTATTAATCAAGAGCCTATTACGGGCTGTAGGGATTTTGTACGTTCATTGGCAGAGAACCAGACAACATCACTACCTGCATGTGTTTCTTCATAAAATAACTGCTATTCATTCAGAACCTTATATCACTATAACTATCATCCACTTATGGATATTCACTTATGGTGACTATTTTCAGGACAACTCATATGCATATTTACCTAGTCTATCAAGCCAGTCATCACTTTTCAAACCTAATAAAAACAAAGAGCCTACAGCCAGTCCCAAAATATTGTGACTGAACGATAGCCTGCAATTGTTGCCAACACTTTTGAGGAGTCTTCTATTGCAACAGAAGCAACAGAGAGGCCAAGTAATTCACTTAGCTCCTCTCCTATTCTATTTGCTTCAAAAGAAAGAAAATCAGGACAGAGCTGTTTCTGCACTGTCAACTGTGCAGATTCTGCTGCACCAGCCTCATGAAGACCTTATAAATTAATTCCTGTAATTTTTTTTTCAATAGTACAAAATACTTTTCTATTTATTCTTTCATGTAATATCAAAATAAAGCCACAAAAATAAGTCCATGGTGCACATGTGCGCACACACACAGAGTCAAACAATGATAAAAAAGAAACACTAATGTATGATAACTTATTAACAGCATAAACAAATTTGCTAATGCTAAAAAATCAACTAAAAAAGCAAATAAGAAATTACAATATTCTTCCTACAGTTATTATATATTAAAATGCACAGGTTATAAAATTGCTAAAGTCCTAGCTGAAAACTTCAATGCATTGCAACAGAAAATGAAAAAAATACAATGCAAGATTTTACTTATACATTCTTTCACAGCTTATTGATTCAAAGACAGGCTTTTATTACAGAAATAAAAGATAAAACAAGTAAGAAACAAGACCAAATGTATATAATCTAAGCAATTTGAAAAAAGACAGGAGGAAAAATCAGGAAAAGTCTGACAATCACTAGGCAGAGCCCCTACTCAGCATACTCTTCGGTCGACTGAAAACCCAGGCCTAATTTGGAGAGTGTGAAGAAAAATGTGGCTGGTGCCCAAACTATTTATGCAGTAATACCATCTGTGAGTCTTACATGTTCTAGCATATTCCTCCACTTGTCACAGAAAGGAAAATCCACTGTCTTAGAAAATTATGTGTCAGAAAATGAAAAATCAGAAACAGGAATGCATCCTCTTTTGTACAAATCATTCAAGTATGTTGAATACTATCTCTTTAGCATTCTAGCAGAACAACAGATCACTAAAATACTAGATTCTGCCACTGATGTGTTGCCCCAAAGTATGACATTAAAGTTGCACCAAAAAACCCAAAGAATTGAGACTTTCAGCATAAACACTGATCAGTTAGGAATTGTACAGTCCCTTCTTTTCATCACTGATATATGCTCTGTATAAACACCCACAACTTAACATATACCTTGTGGTTTATTATTATCAGTTTGTGCCCACTGCCTGTTCTATCAGTGGGCACCATCAGGTATTTATACACATTGATAAGACCTCCTCAAGCCTTCTCAAGGCTGAGCAGCCCCAGATCTCTCACCTGCTCCTTGATGCTCTAGTACCACAGGCACCCTCATGACCCTTCACATGACTTGATCCAGGATGCCCTTAGATTTCTTGCACTGGGGAGCTCAGAACTAGACTGAGCTCTTCAGATGTGTCTCACCGTATCTGCATAGAAAGCATCACCACCCTCAACCTACTGGCAATGCCTTTCCTAATGTAACCCAGGAGACTGGCAATGCAACGCCTTTTCCATGTGGGTGCATTGCTTGCTCATGGTCAGCTGGGGTCCACGAGGACACCAAGGTCCTTTCCTAAAAAGTTGCTTCCCAGCCTAGCATAGATGGTTACAGGGTCTCTGTTTTCACCTTGTATGGTTCCCTTTTTCATTTGAGCTGGTTATGATCTTTTCCCTTATCCTGCAGGCCTCCTGCTGCTCTGCTAGATTTCCTTTGTGGTGGAACGGTTCATTCTTGAGGTCAGCAGTGGTGATACCTGAAAAATAAACCTCTCCTGGACTCCCCTCCAGGACTGTATCCCCATGCGATTCTTCCAAGCAGCTGCCTGAGCAGACCACGTTCTGCTCTCCTCAAGTCCAGGGTTGTGATCCGGCTTCTTCCTTTTGTTCCTTTCTCTCAGTATCCGGAATTCTACCACCTTGGCGTCACTGCTAGCAACGCTGCCCCTGACCTACCTCTTGTTGACCAGTTCCTCCTTGTTTGTATATATCAGGTCCAGAAGAGCACCATCGGTCACTGGATCCTCAATCCCTTGCATTAAACAGTTATCATCAGTGCTCTCCAAAAATCTCATGGATTGCTTGACAGCTGTGGTTTAATATTGCTGCAGCAGATAGTGAGGCAATTCAAGAGGCTGTGGACACAAGGCTTCTTCTAGTTGTCTGAAGAAGGCATCACCTATGTCCTGGGGAGGGTGTGCGTGGCCATGGGGGAAAGCTGGTGTTGGGGAAAGTGGGGCTGGGGGCAGGCAAGGGGGCTCAGGCCACTGCTGGCAGGAACAGTGTGTGCAGCCACACCACCCTTAATGCGCATCAGGCAGGGCACCGATGGCAGATTATCTGCTGTGGATGCTGGTGGGAAGTCATCTGGAAGGGGGTCTTCACCTCTGTATCAGAAATGGTGTGGCCAGCAGGACTAGAGCAGTGATTGTTCCTTTCCACTTGGCTCTGGTGAGGCCACACTTCAAATACTGCATCCAGTTTTGGGACCCTCACTACAGGAAAGACATTCAGGTGCTGGAGCATGTCCAAAGACAACCAATCAAGCTGGTGGTCTAGAGAACAAGTCTTATGAGGAGCGGCTGATGGAACTGGGGTTGTTTAGCCTGGAGAAAAGGAAACTCAGGGGAGACCTTATCGCTCTCTACAACTACTTAAAAGGAGGTTGTGGCGAGCTGGGTGTTGGTCTCTTCTCCCAAGTAGCAAGTGATGAGAGGAAATGGCCTCAAGTTACACCAGGGGAGGTTTGGACTGGATAGAGGAGAAATTTCTTCACCAAAAGGGTGAGTCACCATCCTTGGAGGTATTGGAAACACATGTATACATGGTGCTTAGGGACATGGATTAGTGGTGGACTTGGCAGTGTTGGACACTGTGATCTTAAGGGCCTTTTCCAACCTAAAGGATTCTATGATTTCACTAATTACCTGAGAACAACGCCAAAACCTAAAAAAACAATAGGACCTGCTTCAGGGGTCACTTAGTCATATGCAGAATCCACTCTCCAACGTTCATGCATCCCAGAACAATTGTCTCTTTGTGACATTAAAAAAAAGGGTTTTTTTTTCCTAATTGGAAATGTCTGAAATACTATTTTAAAAAAACTTTGTAATTTTTTTGATTCTGCTGGTAATATTGAAATTGAGTTAAAATTTCAGTGAGTTTTTTTAATGTGCTATTTGGTTAATATGTGATTTTGTGAGATATTCAAAACCAGCCAAATCCCAAAATATAACCAAAATATTTAATTATCTCACAAACTGGAAGCAATCAATGGAACAGATTAAGAAATACAAGTTGTTTACTGCTAGAAATTTTGTATATAAATTCCCACAAAGAATTATTTTTTTCACTGAAAACACAACAAAAATGAAAAGTCAGCATCATCAATTTCCCAGAAGCTTAAAAATAAGGAATATCTGTGGCTGTAGCATAAATATCACAGAAGTTATTTCCTTATCATCACTTTCATACTAAAATCAGATCCCTTCAAACTGAATATAGAAACTAGTATGTAACCACAGATGTTACTCTGAAACATTGCTGTAATAATGATGTATTTGAAGTAAAAAAATAATTTAAGTCTTCAGAATAGAGGGCGTAATGTCCAATTTTCACTGTTTGCACAGAAAACATTCAACAATTGTTTTGATGCTGGAAAGACTCCAGATTTTTTTCATCATTTTGTGGCTTGAAAACTCAGTGAGTTTAATGGTTGCCAAAGGATCATGTTACATGTACTCTGGGTATATCACATAATGTACTCTTTTGCAATAATACAGACTGCTTTTAAATAAAACCCTTTTTCCTGATTGTGCTGTTTCGACAACCTTGTAAATTAAGAAGACAATAATTTTTCATCTGTATTTTTCAACTCCATTTATAAAAACCTTGAAACACGATTCTGCAAACACTGATGCAATAACAGATTCATCAGTCAGAATTTCCACTACAGAGTGTTACTGTCAAAGCTACACCATAAAACTGTGTTTAGGCATTAACAGATTGTTTTCTAAGACTAATTGTAAACTATTTCTAAGCCAGGATCCCATAAAAACAACCTTAAAGCATAAACTCTCTCAGTTTTTTTGTTCCTGTAAATTGTATCAGACAAAAAGCAGCCTGTCTAATAAAACAGATTTTGAAGAGAGACTGTCCAAAATTTAGTTTTAACCCTTTGCTCATTTTAAGGAAAAAAATGATGCATTCCTCTTTGAAAACTTGTAATGACCAATGAGTATTCATTGATCAGACTCACGTGTTTAGAAGTAGAACTTACTGCTCTGAGGTTGCTACAATCCATCTGTTATATTATACATATCTGTCCTGGTTTTGGCCAGGACAGAGTTAACTTTCCTTGGGCTGAGAGGGAGCACAGCTGGAGGGCCGGGTCCAGATGGATCACTGGAGTATTCCATACCATGTGACATCATGCTAGTGTATATAGGCAGATGCAGGCTCTCTCATGTCTCCTTTTGGTTCCTGGGTCGGTGTGGCAGGATTTTATGATTTGGTTGGATCGCTGCTGGGGGGGAGGGCTGCAAACTTGTCACTGTGCTTGGTAAGCCACTGCTGCATTTTTACCCATTTTGGACCTGTTGTTGTTACTGTTGGTTTTTTGTTACTTTTTTTTTTTTTTTTTTTTTTTTTTTTTTTTACTATTATTATTCAATCTATTAATTTATTCTTCTGTCCCTCCCCTATTTCACTGGGGGGAGTGGGGGTGGGGGGAGTAAACAACTGGCCACATGGTGATTGGCTACTGGCTGAGTTCAAACCACAATAGTATCTTTACACTGAACAGTAAATACTTTCCTCTTCAGAGTTGTAACAGAAAGCCAGTTGAAGACATACAATGCAAGTTTATGAAATACGTATGAGACCGTAAAATAGAGTATGCACCTATTATTGCAACTTTTACTCATGTTCTTAGCTACCCAAACTTTTTAGAACTCCTTTAGTTCTGTGATTACACTCATAAGTGCCAGCAGCTGTTTCTTTAAAGCCAGAAGACCAGTGATAGAAAATGTGATAGTTCCAAGAACTATTGTAAATAAATAATTACCTCCAGAAGACTTACAGTGCACTCTAGACTTCTGTTTACATTTTGCTGATTTGCTTTGAAAAAAATGTGTTTTTTTTTTCTAGTAACAATTTAGTTTACTTTAAGAACAAGATATGAGGAAACAACCCTTTTAAGAAGCTTAGATTAAATTGCAACAATCCTTTGCACATTCTGGTAAAAACTGTTAATTAGTAGACTGAAAGAAATTCAGAGAACTTACAAATTTGTTATTGCATGTCTGTTACCGTTCTCAACGTTTCAAAACTATCATTAGTATCAATGCTGAAACAGGATTCTCATTAATCACCACCTAACAATATTGTGCAAATATTTAATTCCAAAGCAGTACTCTTCCAAACTTTGATTATGACAAACATTAATAATTTAAGTTACCAAATTAAACTTGAGAAGTGAGCAGGCTCCACCTGATCACCTTCTTATCTGTGGAATTTGGTGAGTTCCTTTGACTTGACTCCTCTGAAGGAGGAATCCTGGCTGAATCTGGCTCAGCTCCACAGGCTTAATTTATAGATCAGTTTTAAAGGGGAAAGAAAACAGAGAGTGAGCTCGACTAGTCATATGCCCCCCAAAATACACTATAAGACTTTAATTCCACAACTTCCTTTGTAGATGAACCTGATAAAAGATGACAGTTACTCAAACACTAACTTTCAATTACCATGGTAAGTACTCAAGGGACACCTTGTGATATCTGTAGTAAATCACATTGTTTATGATGTCTACTTAGGTAGGGAGTAAATACCAACTACAGCCTTCACATTTCTGGGCTTTACTTTACAACTACAACAATAATACCCATGTTAAGATTCGTGCTACCTAACTAATTTTTAATTGAAGTATTTAAGTTAAAAATCTAGTCACCCTAGACTTCTATTATCTTCAGCAGCAAGATTTTAGATAAGCTTAGGTGATCTCTAGAAGTATCCCTCTGTCTCCCTCTGAATGGAATGGAAAGGATGCTTGATGCTGATTTGACTCCTGATCAAACACGTTGCTTAAAAGCCTAACATTGCGTGTGATGAACTTTGTTCTTCAGACTTCTCTATACAGAAAATTTATGCTTACAAAATTTAAATTCTGAAGTAAAATAATTTCTGAATTGTCAGAGTACAATTAAACTATAATGCTTTGCTTTATATTTTCACAGAATTATCTAATATTACTCTATGGATGCTAAATTCTCTTTCATTTTAACCGAGAAGTTTCTCAACTATTCACCTATTCACTCCTCTCCATTTGCACTAATGACCCTGTGCTATTCTGCATCCCACATACTTTCAATTTCATACTTCAATTTATCCTTTCCTTGCCCACTCATTCTCTGAATCTTTTTCTTTACAATACAGTCAGCACACAGACTCACTAGTCCCATCATTCTCTGCAGCTACTATCCCATAGACCCTTTCCCATCCATTTCCCAGATCCACTGCCCACTTCTGAATTCCCCTCTCAGGACTCGGTATTATTAGGGCTCATCCTATATAGCTTTCACTCTAGAAGCCCACTCCCAGTGCATCTTTTACTATGAATTAAAACAACCTCTCTCTGAACAAAAGTCAGACCCACTTCACTCTCATCTTTCCCAGCACATCAGCTGTTTGTGTGCTGTGAAGACCCACTGTTAATCTTGATACTGTATGTTCACACAGCTTCTACTCATGGGATCTCTTTAGAGTGCTTCTGCAGCTTAATTTTCAAGTGATCCTCCTGCAAAGGACTGGAGAGAACTCAAGTCTTTTGTCCCCCTGAATCTTACCTTTGAGTAATCATTTCTGCTGTCACAAATTCAGCAGTCATTTCTGGACTGAAACATACAGATGTAACTTTCTAGTCCAGACTTGCCCTTCAGCCAAACTTGTGTTTCAGCCGGTCTTCCTGCTATCTTGTCAGGTCTAATCATCAACTAGGTTACTACCCTAATTTCACCCTCTGGTCATGTGTTTCCTGAATCAACAACAGCAGCACCATCCTTTCAATAGACATATACTGGGCATCAGAGCCCACATACTGGACCTTGAATATTAAGACAACTTTGTCGTCATAGCCATAATGATTTTGCCTCAAACACAGAGAGTCTGCCCTACGCACTCATTGAGCTGATAATCTCATCAAGGTTTCTGTTACTGCTTTTATATTACAATTATTGCCACATGGTAGTCCATGGCCTTGACTAATACAGTTCTGTGCCTTGGCACTGTATGCACAGATCATCTTCATAGAAAGTAAGTTTCACCTTGCTACCCTTCTCTTTGCAGCCTTCCGTATGCATTAAATATAAGCTTATCTTTGCATTCAAGATCTTAATATTCTTTCCCAGACACTATGAGAGTCAACAGAAAGCTGTATAGACAGTTGCTATAGTGAAGTGAGGGAGCAAGCAGTGTCAAACCACAGGTCTGGCTCTCAGTGCTGCTCATTGTTGCAAGCAACAGTGTCATAAAGATAACATTCACGTGGCTTCTGGACAACTTAGGAGCAAACCAAGCTGAGTCTGCTCTGAATACAAGCAAACAGGACTTGAAATGGGAGACTTTCATGTTCGTTCACAGTATATTGTGTATTTACAAGGCCGCATGAAAAGGAGAACAAAGATACACTAAAATGGCATTAAACTAGAAAATGCAAAAAGGCAATAATCCTTCGAAGAAAACAAAATATTATATGCTTTCTTCTCTTCTGATGTCAAACTACTTTTATACTTTGAAGAATCTCATTTCTTAGTATTATTTGAAAAACATATTTAATATATTTTTAAATAGGCTTTTTACTGTCTTAGAAAAGTTATTAAAATGCTGGCACCTTTCTCTCAAGAAGTTTTGCTCTATGCCTTTGAGATCATTGCCACTGTTCTGGAATACCTTTTAATAGCAATCTCAGTTGGATAAATCAACCAAATCCACTGCGTAGAAATCAGCTGCAAAAACTGCTATACCAGACAATATTACTCCTTTGGAGTGTTTCTAGACTCTTCCATATTTCATATTTTAGACTTCTTTTACAAAGTCTTGGGCCATCATATAAGAAAAAATAAGATCATGCTTAACATGTGAAATGTTTTCCACTTAAGTTTCTTGTATGATATTCTCAACACAGAGAATCTACTACACTGTACATGTATGTATGAGCCCAGCTATAGCTGGATCTTATTCCAGTCACGCCAGAATACCACAAAATGCTACTGTCATTATTTCCATAAGGGTGTGTTTTGTGAATGACATGTAATTGCTATAATATGGGTGACTGTCACGGTCCACTCGGTGGACTCATGATGGTTCGTTTGCTATGATCTCAAAAGTGCAAAATTAAGGTGACAAACACCAAAGGGGATAGCAGTAATAAAACAGTGAAACTTTACTGTGTTGCCTGTGAAGCGGCACGCGATAGTTCGAGATGAGTGAAAGACAGGAAAAAGGTAAAGTTAAATTTTAGGGAGAGGAGAGAGAGGTTATAGCTACCAGCGCTGATCTCACGACATCCTAACGGTCCCGTGTCCAACTGATGCTGCGTTGTCGATCGTTGTAGTCCTTGGTGGGGGAGCTTCTAATTTTCATTGTGCAGAATTCACCCTTTTATGCTCAGTCACACACCTTGCTCCACTTCTGCCTCAGGGGTCTCCGCCCTTCTCGAGCGAGGCCATCGCTCAGGCACAGGGGAGAGCATCTGAGGCATGGACAGTCTTGGTGGTGAGTAGCCTTCCACCAGGAGGTGTGTTTTGGTATTATAATGAAGCAAAGTTCGTCTAAGGTTTATGATTTCTTAATCGATGTTACGGCAACGGTTTTTGACAGTGGCTCTTCGATTATCTCAACAGCTCTGGCTAGGCCCATGTACTGAACAATAGCCCAGCACTCTTGGTACTGCACGACTCAGGCACTGCAGAACAGCCCAGCACTGCCTGCACCTCACGGTCAGTGCTCAGGAGAACAGCCCAGCACTCGCTGTGCCACACAGTTCTGCATTCAGGACCCTTGGCACCACATCCCCCTCCAGGGATCGGCAAGGCCAAGCAGGTCCTTGTCAGGTGCCTCACTGTCCATGTCCCTGATGACAATGTTGAGACAATGCTCATCTTCTGACCGATTCTTACAGTGACTTAATGAATACATAGTGAACCTGGTTAATAGTTTTATTATTGTATTGAAATGTGAATTCTTTTTTTTTGTAAGAAAAAGACAAAAATATATATCAAATTCCTTGGTAGTCTATTAAAATGTTTTATGAAATGAGTTGTTTTGACTTTTAGGACAGAAGAGAAAAATTAGCTCTTGTTATTGCACACTAATTTTTCTTATTACTTTCTTCACTTCTAAAAATCTTTGTGTCTTCATACACACATACCAGCTACTGCCCTTGTTATGTACACGCTAGACTGTATTTCAATCCTAAGTGATCACATCCCTCTGTTATTAAAGAAGCACAATTAACTTTTGAGATTGCTTCCTACTTCAATGTTTAACCATACTGTGAGCACTTAAATTGCAAAAGTATTTCTGAATTAAATTAATATTTTAATGTATATGAAAAACAGGGCCTGGAAAGATGATCTTACGGTAAACTCCAATCTGGGACATTTAAGTTTAAATGCACATTGTTTTCTTCTGCAGCCCATCATAAATCACTTAATAATTCCTATATCCTACATTTTCCAAGTAGATTCAGTTGCTGACCTGGTTAAAGTTTCTTGTTGTGTGATGCTGAAATTTTCTTATTACACATATATAGAAAGTTAAGTAAAAAAGAGTATCCTAATGTTAGCTAGATCCTTTAAGTTTTAATAATTTTATTTTATATAATTATATTATTTTAAAAATAATACAACTTCCTATAAAAGAAAGGGAACAAGCCCAGAACAGATGCTTTGGTATCAGTAAAAAGAAAGTCCTCTGGGAAAAGTCAGAGCACAAGCTGCTGTACAGGAAGCTACAAGTCACAGAACACCTTCTGGTTTTGTGGTCCTCAAAGTCTAGTTAACATTATTGTCACTTTCATTCTGTGAAACTTCTTAAATTCTTGAATTTGGTTCACAAAAGATGAACTATTAATTGAAGTTGCTAAAATTTACTTGTAATTTTCAATACAAAACACACAATGAATATTTCATTACATCTGTACTGTGCATCTGGGTGCAAGTGTCTGCAATAATCACAAATTTCAGTAAGTAAATACTTCAGAAATACGACTTATATGCATAGCCTCTGGGATGAAGGCCAGATGTAGCTGCAAGATGGTCTGTGCAGCTGCTACCACATCACATAAGCCTGGAGAGTACCAAGATAAAGGGAGGGAAATGAGGCTGAGTCATAACCTCCTTTTTCCTTAAATAGCTCACCACTCTGACTCCCCTGTATTGTTCTGCAACATATTATGTCCTACAAATACATGCTGCCCTGCCATGTGCACACAGAGGCAGCTGTTCTCAAAGTTGAGAAGATGGTCTAGGAAAACACATTCAGACACTGAGAAAGCATGCCAAAAGATCTGAGTGAAATACTGATATGAAAGGAAGGAAGGTCAGAGTAAAGAATCAAAGTATTGAATTGTTATATGGGACAATGCCTCAAAGCATCCTGACTGTGACAAGCTGACAAGAAAATCTTGACTTAGAATGAATTTAATCCAAAAAATAGTATGACAAAGAGCCTATGAACCAGCTGTGTGGCACAGTGATTCTAAACTTTGGAAGGTCACTGAGGTTTAAAAAGATGAAAGAAACAAAAATATATTTTTTCATCAGTGACTAACAAGAAAATAATATTGTCGGATCAAGAAGGGCCAGAGTATGTCTTCAGCGTCTATGAGAAACCTCCAAAGCAAGTTATTTCAGTGTCCAGAGGACATGGAAAGGAAAACAGAAGTTATGACCCAGTAGGCTACACAGACAGGGAAGAACTCTAATTGATGTGAGGCCAGGCTGGCACTGGTGGCAGTCACAGAACTGCTGCTGGTTCCCCGGTCCTGTTTTTGTCTTTCTCTTTCTAACGTGCACAATGGAATTTAAGACTGACATATTTAGGAATTGGTTTTGCATGAAAGATCAAGATGCAGGGAAGCACCTCTTTATTTTTCTTGGAAGATCCTTCCTTGCTGAGTTTCTGATTCCAATTTTACATTCATTGCACATAAATCCTATCTAGATAAGAGATCATATTCCTTATTTTTTAAAAATACATTGACAGTATTGAGTGTATTACATCCAAGACTGCTTTATATGTAGTTGTAATCAAATGCAGCTACTTCTCATGTAGAACACTATAGCTGCTTGCCATCAGTGGTACTAAAAAGCAAAGAATACTCTACGATGGTCAGCTGACTTTAGGTAAGCTGGATATAACTGCTCAAGTCAGAATTTTTCCAAAACATCAGCTGTGGTAAATGACCCTCACCTGCAGTTAGAGCCAAAGCATTTCTGGCAACTGTATGTTTAAACTGAAATTCAGCTCCTGTTGGAACAAAATACCTTTACTACATTGTGAAAGGATGGGTTCAAAGTAGTTTGAGTTGGCTCTTTATTAATCCAAATGAAACCTAGACTGCTACTGAAAAAACAGTACCACCAAAAGATCCGAAATGGAACTTGAAAGTTTTACTTTGAAGGACTAGCTTGGCCTGATCCCACTTGCATGCAAGACTTGATAAAAATTACAGCCAGAGGTGATTCAGCTGCAGTTCACTTACAGAACATGCCTGAGCATCAGTCAGAAATCAGACATTAAAATATAACAAGATCTAGATACTAGATCCTGCAGACAAAATGCTTTACAGAGACAGCTGACAACAGTTGTATTTGTTTAAATATTCAGACTTCAAAGCAGAATTCCAGGCACAACAGTGCCATCCAGGGGCCAGCTATAATTGCTGGTGAGCGTCCAGTGAATTTCCTGAAACTGATTTTATTTGTATAAACAAAAAGGTTTTATATTTAATACAATTTCCCCAAATGTTTTCAGATATGATCTCAGTTCTTTTCAATACTGCATCAGATAAACTGTAATGTGAAACAATTATTCATTCTCTAGACATGCCAAGAGTTGTTTACAATTAGGCAAGAGTTTTATGTAAAAGTCCCATTTCAGTAAAACAGAAAAATATCTTTAAGAGTTT
Organism: Athene cunicularia; assembly: GCF_003259725.1. NCBI lineage: Eukaryota > Metazoa > Chordata > Aves > Strigiformes > Strigidae > Athene > Athene cunicularia. The sequence goes on along the minus strand of NW_020799142.1, from coordinate 7,202,364 downwards.
AAATCAACAGTTCCTTCTAGCACAATAGGCTGGAAACAATGAGGAAAAGTTCTGATACAACTTTGCTCAACTTTTCTAAGATTTTGCAAAGTCTGAAACACATGCTCAGTCCCACTTCACTAGAGATTCTTAAATGAACTGTTTGTAAAATTTTACAGTTAAAGCTTCAAACGACTGTCTCTACACAATTAATGCTTTGCCTTCTGCACAAATGGAAAAATCCATCTGAAAATATTTTAAAGCAGTTTGAAAATGGAGGCTGGTTTTGTGTTACAGGAAAAAGGAGGGAGGGAGGATAAAGTCAAGTCTGTTCCACGCCACTGTTCACCATTTACTCATGTAATCTTATTTTGGGCTAGTTCCATGACGGCAGCAACAAGATGAGAAAAGCAAGAGTCCCAGATTATTTCTAAGATTATAAATCATTGGGAGGATGAAAAAACTAAAATCCCTTTAGTTTAACGATTTAGAGGTGTACAGTTTCCCAGGTCTTTGATTCAGCCAGCTGAAGATGCAGTGTAACACCACAAAATGCAACGCAACAGTGAGAATTCCCAGGTTTGCTCTCAGCGAGTCGAGCTCTTTTCAAAAGGCTGCCCCCTGCGCGCCTGAGACGAGTCAGGCTCAGAGTCCTCTTCCGGCCCAGGTGGCTTATCACCCGCGAGAACCGGAAAACCCCTCTTCCCCCCATCCCTAAAGGAAACGGGAAGGCGGCTTCCGGACCTGCGGGAAGCCCCAGGCCGGGGACCGGGGTGGGGC
>NW_020799142.1:7176018-7201555 GCF_003259725.1 Athene cunicularia | reverse complement strand
CCGCTGGGGAGGCTGTGGGCTGGGGAGGGCCCGGCGCGGCAGGCGGAAGGGGTTGTTGTGGCCGTTGAAGGGGGCCGGGGCAGCCGGAGGGGGCGGAAAGCGGCGGAGTCGGGCGGCGGCTTCTCGCCCTGCGAGTGGGCCGGGCCGGGTCGTACCCGTCCCGACCCTTCCCAGGGCTGGCGTGGCTGCTTGGAGCGGTGGCGAAGGCCGCGGCTGTGGCCATGTGGCCTGAGACGGCTGCCGCTGTTCCCCTGGGGAACGCCGTGCGCCGTGATGGCCATTGGCGAAAGGGCTGTGTGGTGAAAATAAAGATCTGTTTTGCGAAGATAAACTACCCTTAGGGGGGAGGTAGGCAATTGTCGACATGTGTGCTTCGGTTCAGTGTGCTGGCATATCGTCATGGTATCATGGCATGACTTACTGTGTTTCTGTTCGCACTGGAGTTTTTTGCAGGTAATTCTATCAGACCTGCCAAACTCTCAGCTGCCTGTCTCCTGAATAGCAAAGATCAAAGATGTTGCTCTATTTTCTTGAAGGTGGAGGGGCTGAGAGTGAGCAATTAATGTGTTAGAACTGACTTTTTCCTGTTCGTAAGGTTGGTGTTTCACATTTCTTTCTGAATTTTTGCCTGCTATATAAGGTGAACTAAATTAGGTGTGTTCCACTTGTGATGGATTTTGACTCCGCATTTGCAACTCGTTGTGTGCAGTAAGTCTGACACAACTAAATCGGCCTCTTTAAATTGTTTCTGCAACACCTAAAAAGCAGCTGACAGTTCCGCTGAGCATCTGTTATATCAGCTTCTGCAGATTGATTGCATTGTGCGCTTCCAGGATTCCTAGATAATTCATAGTGTGCTTAAAGTTGTTGTCATCAGAACCAAAATGACTGATTATAGCAGTGTAACCTGAGAATGCTTGTATTTAAAGTAAGTTTTATATTTTAGGCATATAATAACTCTGATTTGTGAGTCAATTTAGTGATAACTAATAGCCTTTTCATCAGAAAAAAGGTGATTTGATATTGCATAAAGTGTAGATATTTACTCAGTGATTTATTACAAGCTTTTGGCCCTTGCTCTTAACAAATGTAACATCAAATATGAATGACTTCACATTGAAATATGCCAGTGAATCGCCAAAATAATAGCATATTTAGTTCACTGTTGAGGCAAGGATTTTTTTGATTGATTGACTTCAGGTGATGATTCATAGTCTTTCACCAAAGAGATACTGGTTTTAACAAAGGATGAAAAAAGAAGCATTGCTTGGCTGAGGCATGACCAAACAGTTCTTCAGAAAAAGGTAGAATACAATGAGTTTCTGAACAAAAGATTGAAAAATTTCAGTAAGGACACTGGGGGTGCACTGTTCCTTCTTATAGTTCGAATGTCATCCTGTCCTAAGGGGAAACTGAAAGTAAGTTCTTAGATTTTTTTATTTTTTGGAAGTGGGAGCTTTCATCAAACATATAGGACAAAAAATAGACTCTTGTAACAGGTCCATGTGAGATCTGTAAGGTCGTAAGGAAGTACAGAGACTGAAATCCTGGATGCCATCTTATCAAGAGGGACAGAAGGTCAGGGTGGCTAAGAGTAGGATGGAGACCTAGTGTGAGTAGATAAAACATTTTTTTCTAATTCTACATCTATGCTTTTTCATAAGCACCAGAGTAGTCATAAAATATGAAGTAAATGTTTTCTTTACCAACACCTGCATATCTCCTGTGTATTTATTACAGAGATGCCCTTGTAAGAACATGTTTTACAGGTAAAAAATATTTATCTTCCTCATAGGTGAAATTGTGGAATTTGAGCAGAAATAAAGTAATTATTTTAGGAAGTCTGATATTTTAAACAAACGTATTTTCCTTGTGTATTCTTCCAGTTTGCTAAGGGAAAGATTTGCTGTAATTACAAAGCAGCTCTCTACTATACACCTTTGGCATTCCAGTATCAACCAGTGCTAGAGATCATACACATTTCTTCCCCCATTAGGCTGTATCAAATAGGCATGATGGTAGTTGTTGCAGAAAGAACAACTTTGTGACCTTTATATAGCTGATAAGCTCATTTTAGACAGATTTACAGTAGTTCTATGTAAGACCCTGTAAACTCAGCTGTATTAAATTGACATATTCCAGGTTTTCTGGAAAGGCAGCTTCAGAAACTCACCTTATTTCCATTTTAACAAATAGGTATTGTGCCAAGAGTATGTTCTTTTTCTCTAATTGCATATATACCTAGATAATAGAAAAAAGCAAGATCATGACAGAACCCACAGTTAGCAAGGTCCAGTAACTTAATTTAAGAGGCCATCATCTTGCTGCTGGTAAATAAAGTACAGTTTCATGTGACTGCGTGACTGAAAAATTAAGATTGAAAAGAATTAACAAACACAAATGCTTTAGTAATTCAGACATCCCATTCCTGTATGGATTACTGCACTTTGATTTCTATGCACAGGGAAGAGGAGACTGCAGTGGAAGACTGCAGAAAGTTAGAAGAAGGTGAAACTGAAAACTACAGTTTTTGAAAAAGAAAAGGAAAATTCAGTAATTCTTACCACTCTCTACTCATCATATTCTGTTATACAAGGGAACACATAATTCATAGAATTAAAAATTCGGTTTTGCAATTATTATGTATCCACTCTATATGATCACACTTCTACAGTGTTTGTTATTGAGCCTAACTAGGCTTAGTATTCTTATCTTGTGTTTAATTTTATAAGCATGCAAGCTGAAGGAGTCTTTTTAAGAACTACTGCTGTCTCATAATCTTTCATATTTTAAAAAGCTTTAAGAATTTTCAGGTGTCTTATCACAGAATAGCTTCCAAAGTTAAACTTTTCTGGAAACGTTTGCTAGATGGCAGCACATAATCATCAACTGTCATGGACAGGAGCAAGTTTAAAGGGAGATAGCTCAAGTTTAATGTGAAAAATTACTGTCACTGATCAACAATATACAGTAGTATGAAAGTGAAGTTTTTGAATGGGAATCAGCCCAGATTTGTGTGCTTTTTAGAACCCATGCTGCTTAAATTGTTCTGGTTTTACAGTCATACGGTGCTACCAGTACAACAATTACAACAAATTCCAACAAATACAGTTATCTCTCTGCCCCCCTTTTTACTTTTTTGGAATTAAATTCTTCTTACAACTACCTCAAGGAATTAAGCTGCAGAAAGACCGTGAAGCTAATGCAGGCGATGTCTCTGTGAATTGTTTTAAAAATAAATATTCTAATGTGTGACATGTATGACATGAGTATCATAATCACTGAAGTTGAATATTAATAAGGCATCATATTATGTAAAGCAAATTTAAATCCTCTCAGAGTTGAGAGTTGTTTCGGTCTGTGGGACCTGAATTTGCTGAACTTGTTTGTGTATGGAAACTTTGGTATGAAGTGACATTTTCTCTTAAATTTGTCTTGATAATAATCAATTGCATGCATCCAAAATAACTTTTTTCCATAAGAATGTTACAGACTTTTTACTGAATTATGAAAGGTTTATTTACAAATACAGGTTTTTAGATCATAAAAGCTGATGTCTATATAATGCTTATCATCCATGGTTGCAGTGTTCTTTTTTTCCTAAAATGTAGAGTCAAGGTAAAAGCAACTCTTCAGAGTAGCATGTATGCACACAAATTGTTCAGTCTGCTAAACAAAGGGCAGATTAAAAAAAACTACATGTAGGGGGCTTAATAATGAAGTTTAAGGTGGTAGATTTCATTTAGGAGTGTTTTGGGTCCCAACTGTTTGTGTTGTGCTACTCAGTGAAACAATACTCAGGCCCTTTTACTCTTTATATTTAGGGCTGACATCCTGACCTCTGAGTTATCTGGACTGCAATTTAGATGAATGACATGTTCAGAAAGCAGTCTGGACATGTGGCTGAGGATTTGGACTGGTGTAGAGTCAGAGATGGATAGCTTAGCTAATTATTTTCCATGGCGCTTTGTCTGATATTTTTCATAACAACTTGTAAAGAAAAACTGACAGTCTTTGAAAGTCTGAAACTGCAGTCTGAGTTATATCTGTAATTCTGTGAAACTTGCATCTTTTATCACAGTGCAACCAGAAGTAAATGTATATTTGGAGATGCTTATGTGGAGGCTGGGTTGGCCTTTTTATGGGTAGGTATCATGTTTCTCATTAGGTGGTCAGACACAGCTAAGATGACAAATGTAAACAGAAAAACAATTACTGAAATTGCATTTACACGTACCTTTACTCACAAATTGCTGAAAGTCCAAGTACATGCTTTGAAAAGTAAATCACTTCTGGTGACTAGAGTTTCTCTGTAGCAGTGAAAAAAAAAAACCATGGTCTGACTGGGATATCAAGTGCAATTATTAAAGAATGAAGAGGTGGGAATTCGAGAGGGTCATGTGTTCTTCCTGAAGCTGAATTGGCTTATATAGCCAGGAACTGCATCATGATTTTTGTAAGGTGCATTACATGTGAAAAACCTGATTACTTATACATGCTAGTCCTTAGTGCATTTATGTATTTCTGTTATTGATACAGTAGGTCCAGCATGCTTGTATAAATGTCAGTTTTAAATAGATTTGAAGTAAGGGTTTTTTTGTCATTGGATGATCATCATTTTTGCAGAGAAACATTCCATACAAATTGAGTTTAGGACTTCTCTATGGTATTTACCTGCAGTTACTTAAGATCTTCCTTATTTTCAGCCTTCTTTAGCATTGACTGCCACATCACTGTCATATGCCTCTCTGTGATTTCATTGACTGAAGATGACAGACATAAAATTCAAAATTTTGTTTATAATAATGACTTTTTTCGCCCCACATTTTAGACTATAGAAAATGCAACAGTTTTTTAACATTGAAAGGCCTTTTGTTTAAGATTTTTTGTGAAGAATTGCTTTGCTGTTCAGTGTATCGTGTCTCAAACACATATGATATGCCCTGGAAGGAAAGTGATTCTCCAACTGTGGTTTCACACCGCCTCTGAAGCTGCGACTTCTCATTCTTGCTCCTTGCACAACCATGTGGCCATGTGGGTCTCTCTTCTGTGGGCAGAAAAAAATTTTTGCTGGGGTAGTTTTCTTCTACTGTTTTGAGGTAGCAGGGTCTTACAGGGAGTGAGAGCAGCAGGAACATGTGACTAGAGATGAATGGGAGGGACCTGCAGGATAGGTGGATACAAACTCTGCTTTCCACCATAGTAAGCTATTCACTTGGCTTATGGAGCTGGTAGAACTATACTGTTCTGCATCTTACTTAAGCATTTATCTTTAGGCAGTGGCATTTTTGTGAAATATAAGCGTGGGGAGAGCATACAATCAATGAAACCTAAAAGAGTCGGGATGATTATATGATATGCAGTTATGTTGTCTGGTAGGTGCTTATGTTATGGAAGTTAACCAGTGGTCAAGGCTATAAGGGCAAGAGGGCATGAGGGTTCAAAGAGGAAGCCAGAGGAGCCCTTATATTTGTCTGACCTTGTTAATGTTACATAATCATTGGAGAGTAGTTACAGATCAGTTGGAAAGAAGAATCTTATAATTTCACTGTTATACTTAAGTAAGTTTATATTTATTTTAGTGAAATGTGACCAATGGTATATCAAGGGGGAAGAAACCCAACTGGTCTCTTACCTGTTTCAAAGAACTTTTAAAACAAGCTACAGTCCAGTAGTAATTAAAGCAAAAATAATTTGCAGGAGTTGTATTTTCCACAGTAATCGGAGAAATGAACACTTAGCCCTTCTTTTTTGGCTTTTCTTTAAAATTGCTTTCCACTATCATGAACAAGCTGATGTGGGCATTCAATTTTTTAGTGTATTATATCCAAACAGCTAGTGTTACCTAAGGCATACTGTGATATTTTTAAATGCATTCGTGGACCTTCTTTACCGGTGATAAAAAAGAATCCTAGACGGAAACTTTGAAAATAACAGTGACTGAGTGCTGTAGGCATTAGTGTTTAAATGAGTCTGAAATACTGGGCAGCCAGCCCAGTGCAGTGATCCAAGCTTGTCTTTGAAATAAAGTAACTATCCCCAAAGATCTGTGCTGTTTCCTGTGTTATGTGGGAATCTAGGAGTTCCTTTAGGGCACTTTAATATTCCTGTGTGCTGACTTTATAGATGCCTAAAGCGGAGGTGCGGAGGTGAGGCATGACGTGAGTTATTTGACCAGTTATCCAGTATTGGACTGAGCTGTGAGATGTTTTACTGCTCATAATTCAAAATATCATGCCTTCTTTAAAGGCATGCCTCTGATGGAGAAATGCTGCATTTACTGTTTAATGGCTTAGTTTTTACAAAACCTTACAGTAGTTGAGAAAGTTGGTGTATAGGTTCCCTCAGTCTGAGATGAGTTGAATCCTGTGATCTCAGTGACCAGTAGAGTGCACTAATCGCAAATAGTAATGCTGGGCTATTGTCCGGCAAAGGGAGATTTTTATGGGGTAAGGGGAGCCTGCGCATGTGTTTCACCAGTGGGAGCATTTCTGTAGGAAAAGTCCTTGGCAGTGCTCCAAAGACTGCTTATCCAACAATTAACATAAAATACATGAGATCTCTCAAATGAAATACAGGAATTCAGAGCTCTTTACCCCTGAGGAAATCCATCTTGCTGGTCTACAAATGATCTCCCTTTTGTTATTTTGTCTATGGTTTATGAACCTTTGTTCCAGCACCTATCCAGCATGCTGGCCAAGCTACTCTCTTGAAGTAGAAGCATTTCCCCCACACTTCTCACATTGAAGAAGGTCTGTAATTGTAACCTTTTCAGTTCTGGTAAGTGCCCCAGCATCTAAACTGTTCCTTAGATGGTGGACACCAATTGTGGTGCTGTTCTGAGCTATCTGCGAGTATCGTTAAGCTATATCAGAGAAACTGGCTCTTAGGCAACTTAAGTCAGCTTTAAGTTCATCTGTGATCACTTCAGAATAATTCTTAAGTTAAAGTGGTTAGCATTTAGATGCTTTCGAAAAAGTACGGGTACTTAGCTTTGTGATCAAAACTGAAATTGTGGCTGAATTCTAGCACTACCAAGATCTGTATATCCCTGGTATACATGCGATCTTAAATACTTCTTTGAACCTGGTCATACAGTCTCTTATGTCACTGAAATCAGTCTAAAGTCTTGGAAAGTCATATGAATAAGTTATGAGACCTGAGTAAAAATAAATCTCTACACAATTCAAAATCAAATATCTATCTTTTTCCTCAGTTTATTTCTCAGTATACTGGCAAATCACTACTTTTTTTCCGTCAATTTCAACTCCGTGCAAAGTTAAAAAGCAAACAGGACTTTGAATACTTGGCAGCAGTCATTTTAGTTCTATGGAAGTGCATGTAATTATTGCATTAGTTGTGTTACTAATAATAATTCTGTGCACAACAGTTTCTTGAAGGAGAAGAAAATTGTACTTGATTGGGCTTGAATTCTGCTTAAAACAGTTCAAGTGTTAAATTACTGACATTCTTTTACAGACCATGTAAATGTCCTAAGGAAAAGGTCCTTTTGAAAGCTTATGAAATTTCCAAACTTACACTCTGTGAGATAGAATTCTGAGGAATTGTGGCTTTTTTTTTTTCCTAGGAACTGTTCCAGCAGCTGTTTCTAAAGTTTCTGGAGTTGCCACATCATCAGTTATACTAATATTAACAGCAAATTCAGATCTGTTATTCACACAGATTTTGTTTCAGCATATTACTGAAGCAGTTAAACATGGCAAACTATGCAGTTTTTGCTTCTGGCAATATTGTATACAGCCATTATCAAACTACTGTACTTCAGGACAGAAATGAAAACTTTTCCTTAGCTCAAGTGGTTTATATAAAGTGTGTGTGGTAGGCCACGTAGACTAGTAAGATGCTCTCATAAAACAAAACATCTGTGGTTCCTTGGTGTGGTAGTGTACAATAATGAAAAAAACATGCAAACGCTGTCATGGGAAACTTTTTAACTTTTATTTTAAAGGAACTGAGAGATACTTGTAGTACACAGTATAGTCTTTTATCAGATGTAATTTATGGGGATATATACATGCATAAAATACAATTTTAAAACAAGGTTCTGTTACAGTAAATGTGCTTAATTGCTTACTGCTGTTGCTGCAGACATCTTTCTGCAACCTTTGCATTGGTGGCCCTGCAGTTTATTGCCAAATGAAGAAGGAAGCAAGGCTGGAATGGGTGTAGAAGGAAAGGGGTGGTGGTGGGATTTTTTGCTAACAAAATCTGGAGCTTGGGGGATTCCTAAAAGTAGGAATAGTAATCAGTTGTGAATTCATCACAAATTACTAGTTGATATGGCAGTGATAAAATTCCTTTCAGTTTGCCTTTCGCTGTGGAGGTCAGTAGTGAAGAGGAATTAAGGCAAAACTTTTTTAGTTAGCATTTTTAGCACAAAAGTGGCCAGCTACTAAATTCAGTGACTGTTTTGATTGTCCTTTAAATCACATAAGAGAAAGGATTTTAAATGCTTGTATTGATTTTATATAAAAAAAATTTAGCATTACATTATTTCTGTTGCAAAGGTGGGTCACAGTGGTACATGTTTATTCACATCACATTTAATACCAAATTAAGTCTTTGTGTGTGTTCATATGTGTATTCAAAACTAACTGCTTGTAATGTAAATTAATACCATTTTTTTTACAATGTAAATATTCTGTTAATTTTTATTCAGTGTACTTTCTGTTCTGTAGTCATCTGACATGCTTTTCTGTTCTGTAATTTTTGTGTTGAGTAAACAGGTCAAAATGGAGTCCAACAGAGTGTTTGTGTAATGGCTTTTAGAGAACTCCCATTTAAATCACCAGTAAGCTTGATAATGAGATCTCCATGACACAAAATTATGTTAGCGGCTCTAATTCTCAAGTTTGAGTGTACTATCTAGAGATCTGGTTGGATTCATTCATTGTGTTGGAAGCTAGTTTATTATATGTTTGTAGACTTGTTTAAATTCTTTTTATCTGTGGTCAAGAAAACTTTGGATATAAAGTGGATCTCAGCAGCTGAATTAAACAACTATCAGTTTTAAATATTGTATAGCAGCTTGCTAGGGTGAGAAGTTAGACTGCAAAGTCTTTAAAATCTGATACAGTGTGAAAGAATTCAATCTCAAAAATTAATTATCCTGATCAGGAGCAGAAATAAGTAATATTCCACTAGGAGCAAGAACTTGAAGCTCAGAATAAAATGTGAGGGACTTTGTTTCCTGTTGTTAATGAGTCAAATGTTGGAATTGGGGCTTGTCTTACTCCTAGAAAATATTGTGTTAAGGTAAGGTGCAAATGTAAGCAGTGAATCTGGAATAGCTTTTTGTTTCAAAGCTATTTTAGAAACGGAGTGCCATCTTATGATTTGGCTTACTCCATTTCCAAATATCTGGAATAATGAGAATAAGCCAGTTTCAAATAAAAATCTCCAAACATGCTTTAAAGTGGCTACAAAATTGTGTTTATTCCTTTGTTATTTTTGTTCTCTTTTTTGTTCTGCAATTCAGAATTTCTTAGCTCATTTTCCCTAGATTCTGACCTTGATAATTTCAATATAGAATGAAAACCAGCCAGCAAAATAAAACTGACAAATGAAAAACAAAATTTACTCCTCGGGGTATAATTGTTAGTACCTTTTGAATTAAACATATTGAAATAACATTTACTTTGTATTGAAAGAGTGTTCACAAGAAAGCCCATCCCTTATAAAGAAAAAAAAAATATTTAAAGCTAGTGGTGGAGCAAGGCAGAGATTATATTTTTATATAAGCTATACATACAGTATATCACTGGCATAGCAAATGCTGGTATCTGAATATTTGTGGTTAGGGGAACATTCTCCATTAAATTTGTAACCATTGTGATGTGTGAGATAGATGGCATCTCAAAAATTCTACTGTGATAACAGGCTATCTTCGTTATTTTCAGAATCAGCTATACCCTCGGGATCTACCCAGTAGTAGTGAGGCAGCAGCAGAAGTGCTCACCAAGACACTTTCCATCATTTATCAGCATTCCTGGCTAACCAGGGATGTCCCAGTTGACCGAAGGTTAGCAAATGTGACACCCATTTGCAGGAAAGGCTGGAAGTGGGATCTGGGGAACTACAGGGCTGTCAGTCAGACCTCAGTACTGGGGAAGCTTATGGAGGAGATCATCCTGAGTGCTATCACGTGGCATGTACAGGACAACCAGATGATCAGGCACAGTCAGCATGGGTTTATGAAAGACAGGTCCTGCTTGAAAAACCTGATCCCCTCCTATGACAGGGTGACCTGCTTATTGGATGAGGGAAAGGCTGTGGATGTTGTCTACCTTGACTTTAGTAAGGCCTTTGACACTGTTTCCCACAGCATTCTCCTGGCAAAACTGGCTGCTCACAGCTTGGATGGGCACACGCTTTGCTGGGTAAAAAACTGGGTGGATGGCTGAGCCCAAATTGTGGTGGTGAAAGAAGCTAAATCCAGTTGGTGACCAGTCATGAGTGGTATGCCGCAGGGCTTGGTTTTGGGGCCAGCTCTGTTTAATATCTTTATCAGTGATCTGGACAAGGGGATCGAGTGCACACTCAGTAAGTTTGTACATGCCACCAAGTTAGGTGGGAGGGGTGACCTGCTTGAGGATAAAGACGCTCTACATAAAGATCTGGACAGGCTGGATCAGTAGTTCAAGGCCAGTTGCATGAGGTTCAAGAAGATCCAGTGCCTGGTCCTGCAGCTGGGTTACAACAACACCATGTAACACTATGGGTTTGGGGCAGAGTGGCTGGAAAACGGCTTGAAGAAAAAGTCCCTGGGGGTGTTGGTTGACAGCTGCTGAACATGAGCCAGCAGTGTACCCAGGGGGCGAAGAAGGCCAATGACAATCCTGGCTTATATCAGAAATAGCATGGCCAGCAGGGATAGGGAAGGGATCTTACCCCTGTACGCGGCACTGGTGAGGCTGCATCTCAAATACTGTGTTCAGTTTTAGCCCTCACTACAAGAACACTTAGGTGCTAGAGCATGTCCAAAGAGGAGTAACGAAGCTGATGAAGGACTTATAGAACAAGTCTTAAGAAGAGCAGCTGAGGGAACTGGGAGTCTGGAGAAAAGGAAGCTCAGGGGAAACCTTAGTACTCTCTACAACTACCTAAAATGAGGTTGTATTGAGGTAGGTGTTGGTCTCTTCTTCCAAGTAGCAAGTGATAAGACGAGAGTAAATGGCCTTTGGTTGCACTAGGGTAGGTTTAGATTGCATATTTGGAAAAATTTCTTCACCAAAAGGGTTCTGAAGCACTGGAACAGGCTGCCCGGGGAAGTTGAGTCACCATCCCTGGAGATACTGAGATGTGTAGACGTGGTGCTTAGAGTCATGGTTGTGTTAAGTTAACGGTTTGACTTGATTCTAAGGGTCTTTTCCAACCTAAATGTTTCTATGATTCTTTGATTCCTCTTTGCTGTTTTATGATGGCACATTTGAAAAAGTCTGAGGTCATGTAGAGACATGCTAAGAGAATGAATGAACAGAAGGGATGAGTGAACAGAGATTGTTTGCGTGAGAGACTGGTAAAAACTGTTTTGAATAGCAACTGGTTCAAAGTAATGAATAAAGATTCGTCCAGTGGCAAAAATTACCGGGGGACTGTTGAAGAGGAAATTATTAGGATAGGAGCAGAGCATAACTTACGATAAGTTAAATAATAAAATAGAAATTTCAGACAATACAAAGCAAAAGTTAAGGTGGTTGCTTGCTCTTGGAGCAGTTCAGAAATAACAGAATCACAGAATCAGCTAGGTTGGAAAGGACCTTGAAGATCATCTAGTCCAACCATGAACCTAACACTGACAGTTCCCAACTACACCATATCCATCAGTGCTATGTCAGCCCGACTCTTAAACACCTCCAGGGATGGGGACTCCACCACTGCCCTGGGCAGCCCATTCCAACACCTAACAACCCCTTCTGGAAAGAAATACTTGCTAATATCCAGTCTAACCCTCCCCTGGTGCAACTTGAGGCCATTCCCTCTTGTCCTATCGCTTGTTACTTGGTTCAAGAGACTCATCCCCAGCTCTCTGCATCCTCCTTTCAGGGAGCTGTAGAGGGCAATGAGGTCTCCCCTCAGCCTCCTCTTCTCCAGACTAAACCCCCCCAGTTCCCTCAGCCGCTCCCCGTACGACCTGTGCTCCAGACCCTGCACCAGCTTCATTGCCCTTCTCTGGACACGCTCAAGTCATTCAATGTCCTTTTTGTAGTGAGGGGCCTAAAACTGAACACAGCCATTGAGGTGCAGCCTCAGCAGTGCCGAGTACAGGGGTCAGATCCCTTCCCTGTCCCTGCTGGCCACGCTATTGCTGACACAAGCCAGGATGCCATTGGCCTTCTTGGCCACCTGGGCACACTGCTGGCTCCTGTTCAGCCGGCTGTCAATCAACACCGCCAGGTCCCTCTCTGACTGGCAGCTCTCCAGCCACTCCTCCCCAAGCCTGTAGCACTGCTGGGGGTTGTTGTGGCCCAAGGGCAGCCCCCGGCATTTGGCCTTATGGAAACTCCTGCAGTTGGCCTCAGCCCATGGCTCCAGCCTGTCCAGGTCTCTCTGCAGAGCCTCCCTACCCTCGAGCAGATCAACACTCCCACCCAACTTGGGGTCATCTGCAAACTGACTGAGGGTGCACTCGATCCCCTCGTCCAGATCTTCAATAAAGATGTTAAAGAGGAGTGGCCCCAAAACCGAGCCCTGGGGGACACCACTTGTGTCTGGCTGCCAGCTGGATTTAACTCCGTTCACCACAACTCTTTGGGCCCGGCCAACCAGACAGTTTTTTACCCACCAAAGCGTGTGCCCATCCAAGCCATGAGCAGCCGGTTTTGCCAGGAGAATGCTGTGAGAAATGGTGTCAAAGGCCTTACTGAAGTCAAGGTAAACAACATCCACAGCCTTTCTCTCATCCAATAAGCAGGTCATGCTGTTGTAGAAGGAGATCAGGTTTGTCAAGCTGGACCTGCCTTTCATAAACCCATGCTGACTGGGTCTGATCATCTGGTTGTCCCGCATGTGTTGTGTGATGGTACTCAGGATGAGCTGCTCCATCAGCTTCCTGGGCACCGAAGTCAAGCTGACAGGCCTGTCATTTCCTGTATCATCCTTCCAACCCTTCCTATAGGTCGGCGTCATATATTGACCATATATTTCCAATCTGTTGGGACCTTGCCAGTCAGCCAGGACTGCTGGTAAATGATGGAAAGTGGCTTGTCGAGCACCCCAACCCTCAGCTGTATCCCATCTGTTCCCATAGACTTGTGCGTGTTTATGTGGTGCAGCAAATCACTGAGTATCTCCTGGATTGTGGGAGGGTCGTTCTCTCAGTCTGACTTCTGGCTGAGGAGGCTGGATTCCCTCAGTACAGCTAGTCTTATTATTAAAGACTCAGGCAAAGAAGTCATTAAGCAACAAGAATGATGAAATAGAGATAGCTGGCAATTCTTTAAATATTGCAACAGTAGAAAGTGATCAGTGGGTAATGAGATGTGTTAGACAGGAGGAAATAGTATGAGCGATGAGGAGAGCTCATAAGGAGGGGAAACATGTTCGGTATGGAGAAAGCTGGAAAGTTGAGGAAGAAAGTAGCAAGCTTCAGAAGAAGGGAATCCCCCAGCAGAACCAACACTTGGTGTGGAAGAGGAGTTCTAAATGGCTGGACAATAAACATACCGTACCTAAAATAGATGGATGATATGAAAGCACTTGTTCTGTTACAGCAAAGATTTTTGATCGCTGCTCTAAGCTATTAATAACTAATACTGGGATAGTTACACAAACTCTTGTAGACCGGGTGTTTTGGCATCTGCCTGATGGCGAACTAATTGCTTGAAGGTATACTTTTAAACAAAAGAATAACGTCTGTCAAACATCCGGCAGGGATATTTTAAACTCTTTATTCTTTCTGCTTTTCATACTTGTCTTTCTCCCCTTTTTCTATTTTATGTTGTGAAGAAACTTTCAGGAAGAATGTGGATTATTAGATTCTTCTGTATTTTTTTTCAGACACTGCCCTTCCCCATGTGTTTGTGTTCGTGAAAATTTCTCATCATGATATTGAATGCGTTTTTTTAAACTAAGAGAGTAAAGAACAACTGGTGTAGCAAGATAATTCTGCATTCCCATTAGAAAGAATTTTTCCTGCCCTTCCAAAAAGACTGAAAAATAAGGCATATGATACTGCTGTTAAAATACATAATTTAAGATTTTTTAGCCTAATGTGTAACTGCTGTGTGAGAGAAAGAGTTCCCAGAAAAAAGATAAGTAATAGAGACACGATAGCAGAAATAACTTTAATGGAAGAGCAGCTTTTTAGTGGGAAGCAGTGCTTTTGTTACCGTTCTTTAAATAAGGGGAAGGCAGTTTTTGTAAGAAGATATGCAAAGTACCACATATTTTGAAGGTGTAAAACTGCATACACATCTTTTCTGTTCTTTCCCTGTTCTCTTGTCCTCTCTTCTCTTTTTTTAATAGAAGATTTCTTCCTTGGAAAATACGAATATTCAATCCTTATTACATGTTATTGCTGCAGCTATTTGTTTTCCAGGCACAGAGGAAAAGTGCTTCTGGATTTTTTTTTTCCCCTCCTAGAACTTCACTCACTGTAACATTTATTTAATTATTTTATTGGATTTGTCATCATTCCTTGCTTTCCTTGTACTCCCTCATTCCATGATGTACCTCTCCACCTATCTGCTGTGTGATGGTTTTTCTTAGATTGTGATGCTAGTTATATAGATTTCTTTTTTTCTTGTCTAACCTCTAGAAGTGTCATATTTGAGTGTCAGACAGGAAAGTAGACACTCTTGGGAGTTACACATTGGAGACAGGAGAAAATTTTATCATTGGTTTAAAAAATACTGCCATGATGGGATTTCCTTTAGCTTGTGAGGAGTGTAGTACAGGGGGACGTGCTTATTCCACCACAGTGCATCAGTACTGGTGATACTTAACTCACATGATGGAAATTAGGTTTAACTGTTGCAAGATTTAGCTTGAGGTGTGGTTTGCTTATATCCAGCAGTTAATTAAACTTAATATTGAGTTTCACTTTAGCAGCAGGAGTTGATAGTTAAGACCTTTCCCTTTTCTGATGGGAGTTTTCACATACCTTTTAAAGAACTTTCTTGCCTTTTGGCTCCCTAGTACTTATTCCTCCTCTTACATATATAGACAGGGACAAACTTTACTGAGGAGGAGCTTGAAGAAAAGTAGATTGGATTTTAAAACAAGAAGTTTATTTTTCTTATCATAGTATGATCAGTTACTTTTATTTTCAATTTTCACAAAAACAGGTTATACATATACTTTTTACACAATCTAAAAATTATGGTATTTATCCTTCACATTTATAGAGAAATAATTTAATAGGTATTTCTCCAACTTGATCATTTGTCAGCTCATGCTGAGTTTTATTTTAATTGCTTAATGAAACTATTTTTCTTTTGATTCCTTTGTGTCTTCATAGTAACAACTATATAGTGACATTGAAATAGAAATTTTGAAGTCTTAGTATAAAGTGAGTGGTTGTATTGAATGACAGATTGACAAAAATAATGCATTTTCTGGTAATATTAAGATAGGAATATTTGGCAAGTATTGTGCTGCTGTAATGTTGTACAGGCTTCCCATTCTGGGTAATTGGAGTAACTATAAAAATGTCTCTTTTTACATGAAGTTCTTGCACAGAACCTTTTCTTTCTATCCAGTTCAGGAAGCTGTCAGTGTTCTAATGTCCCTTGAAGCTTCGATCACCAGATCAAAAACATAAGTCCAAAGAATAAGATGTATTTCAAGATGCAGAACCAATGATACTTGTCATCTTATAGCTTTGAGTCTGATATTCCTTAAGACTTCATACCAGCATTCTTAGTTACTCCTCTGCTTCTACAGTTTTTTAGTGTATTATCCTTAGATTTGCTCAGTCTGAGCGCTGATCAGTAACTGTAGTTATGGCCTGTGTTTCCCACCTGTTTGAGGGATCAGGAGATGTGACTGGTGTTCCATAACTGGTTCAGAGCCAGACATGCTGGTCAATGAGTATGCATGTACTAATTGGCAGCCAAAATGGAAAAGATTTTAATTCTGATTGTATATTTCTTCTATGCTAGGCATGCTCATTTTAGTCCTTATCTCCTGCTTTGCTACCAGTTTACAAAAAAAACTGTGTGGGAGCTCTGGCCTGTGCTGATTTGTCAAACTTGGTTATTGTTTAGTAAGCCCAAAAGTTACTGGGAAGGGATGCTGACAGGCAGACAATGTGCTGACAAACATAATTTCCTCAGAAACCAGGTTAACAAATTTAATTCCAGCGTACTTATTTTTAATCTTCCACTTCAGGATAGCTAAGAAAAGTTGTAATGTATTGACTCTCAGGACTCTTCAGATTTTTTGCTGATTGCATAGGAGGCCAATACCACCATCTCTTTGCAAAAAAGATCATTAAATAAGCTCAGTTAGAAACACTGAGCAGCAAACAGATTTTGAAAATTCTAAATTCTGAAACAAAGTTGAGAAACTGGGACTTCTAAGATGACATGGAAAAAATATTTTTTAAATGTAGGATAGGATATATTTTCCTTCATTTTTTGAGCATGTAAATAAAGTAATTTATCATAACATCGGTGTTACATAAAAGTAGTTCTACAAATTGATGTAATGTTTAAAGAACTTGAAGTCTAAATAGACTATTAAAAAGCAAAATTATACATGGAAGAACCAGTTTAGCTGGCAGGCTTCAGAATTTCTGTCATAATCTTTGAGTCAGCTCAGGTGCTGATTTTCTGCTTGTACTATGCCACAAGTTTTAAACCTTACTGATGCATTGCTTTCAGTGGATGTTGTCCAAGGCCTTTTCCAAACCAAATGAATGCATGAATGAGATCAGTTCTACCAGTGCAAAAAGAAGGGGCAGCATCCATTCTTGTAGGGCTAACTACTATACAACTGCCACTGTCCCTATTTCTCTATTCCCATCCCACCCCCAGTTAATAAGAGTAGCTCAGCAGACTGCATCTTACAGCTGGAGCTGAGCAGCTTTGAATGAATCCTGATGTTTTACTTAATGACAAAGCACACTGCATGCTAATCAGAGTGAGCCAGTATGACAGTTGACCTGCTGACTGACCATAGTATATGGAGGCCTACAGATGAGGAATGGATGATCCACGAATGCTGAAGTTTTGTATTACTTGAAAGTGAACTGTAGCATGCAAAGAACAACTGTCTGACAACGGGAATGGTATGAGGATGCTTAAAATGCATCTTTAATGAAGTGCAATTTACCTAGCCTGTCAAGAGGTTGTGCACATGGCTCAGGGAAGTCCCCAGTATCAATACAGACTGAGGGATTAAGGGATTGAGAGCAACCCTGTGGAGAAGGACCTGGTGTACTGGTGGATGAAAAGCTGGACATGAGCAGTCAGTATGCACTCACAGCTCAGAAAGCCAACTGTATCCTAGGCGGCATCAAGAGAAGTATGGCCAGCAGATTGAGGGAGGTGAATCTCTCCCTCTACTTCACTCCCGCGAGACTCCACCTACAGTTCTGTGTCCAGATCTGGGGTCCCCAGTACAAGAAACACATGGAACTGTTGGACTGGGTCCAGAGGAGGGCCACAAAAATGACCATAACAGGGGAACACCTCTCCTGTGAAGAAAGGTTGAGAAAGCTGAGGTTGTTCAGCCTGGATAAGAGAAGGCTCTGGGGATACCTTACTGTGGCATTTCAATACTTTAGAGGAATTATAAGAAAAATGGGGACAGACTTTTTAGTAGGACCTGTTGTGATAGGACAATGGGTAATGGTTTTAAACTAAAAGAGGGTAGATTTAGATTGAACATAATGAGTAAATCTTTTAAAGTGAGTGGTGGAACACTGGAACAGGTTGCCAAGAGAGGTGGTAGATGTCCCATCCCTGGAAGCAAAGTCATAGTCATGTTGGACTGGGCTCTGACCAACCTAATCTAGTTGAAGATGTCCCTTCAACTATCCCTGACCAACCTGTTCATTGCAGGGGGGTTGGACTAGCAGACCTTTAAAGATCCCTTCAAACACGAACTGTTTTCTGGATACTCCACAGCCAAGTACTATGTGGAAGTAAATGTGAAGGAAGTTAGAGAAGAATGTAAGGGAAACTGCTTTATGTTTACAGTTTGCCAGTGCACTCTCTTACCATTCCCCTCTTGTAAACATTTCTATGAGTGACTGATACACATGACTGAGACAATCATACTGAGATAGAATAAGGGAAAATTTTACGATGGTCTGTTTTTTCCTTTCAGATAAACTATCAACTGGATGTTTTCCTGTTGCTTTCCTTGCAAGATGAAATTATATCTATTCAAATGCATTAGTTTTACATTCTGTTGCAAAGGAGTTGGTACTTAATAGACATCTTGCTGGCTTGCGTAGCAAGGACTCTTGAATCTCTTGGTTCTGTCAAACAAACCCATCCCTTGATGTTTTGGGGTTTTCACAGACCTGAATTTAACTTGCATTTAAAGCACTTGCTGATCTGGTATCAGGCAGTCGGAAGAGAGTTCTAGCTCCTCAGTGGTGATTAGGCTAATACTGTGGTTTGCGAATTGTGGTAAGTGAAAGGGCGGCAAGTGCTCAACTGCATTATTAAGGCTCATTTTTAGATAAAAGTAGGTTAATCTTTAAAAAATATACATTAATCTGAGTTATGTTATATTTTTAAAATATCCTCAGAACAGATGTATAAGTTTGTAAACCTCTTTTGACTATCCCTTCTGTAGAAATTGCAGTCATTAAAAAAAGGTTGCCTATCTTGAAGTGGAAGAAGTAGCAACATGACAGTGCATCTTTAAAGGGAAAAAAAACAAACACACACCCCCCCCTCAAAAAAAAAACCCAACAAACAAACAAAAAACCAAACACCAAGCCAAAGCAATCCCACACATCCCCCCAGAAAAATGAAAACAATGTTATGGCATTTCTGACTTTGTTATGTGAAAAGTTTCATACACAGTGATGAGAGCAGTTCCGCTCTACAGGTTTGGATAATGTTTGCGTTCTGTACAGTTAATGTAAAAAATGACACAGTTTGTGAGTCAGTATAGTCAAGGTATGGTGTTATGCTTCAGGTTGTGCAAGTAATGTAGAGATTCCTAACACTGCCATGGGTGCAGTGCACTCTTTCTCATCCACTTTTAAGAAGTTCACCATTTGAAAAGAAAAAGAGGGAAAAACCTTCACCACTCATTATTTATTCACGTGTGTTCATCCTGCTAATTCTTATATCACTACTGTAGCTTCTGCTATTACTGTCTTCCTGTGAAATCAAAGCATAAGGATGTGTGAAATTCACATGTAGCTTCTAGCTAGAGCTCTGGTCTAATTAACAAATCCCAGACATAGAAATCCACTGACTTGAGCTTGGCTGTGTTGACTGCCTTGTTTGTATCCCCTTGCAACATTCCATGGAAATATTTTTAGCAGAGTGCTACCTAGGGGTTTTCAAACTCATGTCCAGCTGATAAATCATCATTAGAAATCATTCATCGTTAGAAAGATAACTACCCAAAGGTGATTTCTGGGAGACTTGTGTAATTTTAGTTCCATGTGGTGACCTGTGCACTGATTTATGTAACATAGCATCTTTGCTCTAACTTAACACAGTTATTTCTTACCTGGACCTTTATAACTGCTGCTATCTTTAGAGTTTAGAAATGTATCTAGCCAGCTCATGATCCTGGTTTGGCGTTGAGAGCTCGAATGCTTTCTGAAGTACTACACAGAGCCTGACTCCTCCATACAGTGAGACACTGACTTTGAAGCAATAAATCCATTAAATTTTGGTCTTTGGCAGTGAGCAAGTAATTCTAGACTAACCTTACTCCCTCCAACTATCTGAGATATTTGGAATTGCTTTTCAGAACTTTTATATGAAAATGATCTCTGCTAGCAGTCTGAGTACTCATTGTGGCTTCCACTTGGAGAAATTATCCTAGAAATTACAACTGTTCTCCGTGCAAGAGGAAATACAGTGCTATAATGTAAAAAGAAACTTGTGTTTCAGTGCTTCAGTTGAGAAAGTACAAAGAAACCAGCATGGACAGACTGGAAGAAGGATTTGACAGTAACTCATAACGAGTGTGTGCATTACTTCTCCTGTGAGAAAGGTGGAAACATGCCCAAGTGGGCAGTGTGCTTTTCCCCTTCATCTTTAGCAACGTCCTCAGGAACCTGACAGGGTGAGCACCCAGAGGCCTTGAGAGGCTGATGGTGTTTTGCTTTGTGAGTGCCTCCAGCTAGTGATGGCACTTCTGCCTGCTTTGGGCAGCAGGGTGCTGTGTTTAATCCAGAAAAAGTTGCCTCATATTTCATGAATTGGTTTACCTTTCATTACATGTATTGTGATACAATTGAGTCCACTTGATTTGAACCTGTTGTCATATAGCTGAAGAGATGGCACAGACACTAGCTGAAGAAACTGAGTTCTTTAGCAATCTCTGTGCTGGGATTTAATCCTTATATTAAATACAGGGATAGCCCATTTATTGTAGTCAGGTTTGTTGTAGCCCATCTCTCTGTCTCCTGTACATTCTTAGCTCTTTTGCCCTGGCACTAGTTAGCATTCATGTGACCGCAAGGGGTAGCCGTTTGGGAAACTGATCTGGCTGAAAACTCACCTTTGTTTTTTGTAAGGTTAGGATGTGTGTGGTGTTTGTGGATTGTGTTTGTGTAAAACTCCTGGAACTGAACACCTGAAAGCTGATACTCCATATAGTTGTATTTATGTTGTTCTTGCCGCCTTTACCTCCCTACTTCTATATGGGTTTTATAACGCAAAAATATGAAGCTGTAAGTCTGAGACTGGCCATTTCCAGATATTTTGACATGTATAAAATATATATTCTAATATAATGATTCTTTTTCTAAAAAAGAAAAAAGTAAACTTGGTAATTCCTAATTTTTCCTAAGAGTCTAAAAATTATTAGGTCTTTCAAGCTGACAGTCCAGATAATAGAGAGAAATATTTGTAATAAAGTTCCAGAAACATTTTTTCTCTTGGATTATTCACTCAAAAGATTATGTACTATTGTTAGTTCTGGCTAATATGTGATCCAGCTGCAGGTGTTTTGAATTTGAAAACTCTTTTGCCCAAAAGGACCAAAAATTAACATTTAGAATGCTCTGTTGCCATGGTAATTTCTTGGTTAAAAGACTGCCAAATAACTGTAAAATGAAACCTATACTTTTGGTGTGCCCTAAAACAAGGAAAGAAGATTGGTGAGAACTGAAACATTACTTTATTCCAAGTTTTTCTTGTAGGTATTGGAGAGGCCTTGAATACTCAGATACATTTTGCTTTCTTTTAAGCTGGATTTCTTGCTTTGACATTTGTTGATGCATAATTTCAGCAACATGCACAACTGATTTTGATGTGTTTTTAGTTACTTTTTTCCCTTTCAACTCCATTGGTGCTGCTTAAACTTGAGGGTATTCAAAAGCAAATGTCTTAATGCAGTAAAATCAAAAACCTATTGTATAACTTTATGCACATCTAAATAATTGTTTGCATTGAGGTGTTTTGATCTTAATGGATCAGACTCTTAGTTCAAACTGCTAGGCTTCCTTGGCGTGGAACCTCCACTAGAACTGAGGGTATATCTTGGACTTACAATTTCATTTATTGCTGTCGTTCATTCTCTACACCCAGTTTGTGCAGGTACATGGTAATTTGTTGATAGTGATATGATCAGGTATATTTAAAATATATTCTTTCCTGAGACAGAATTTACAAGGTAGATTCTTGATGTTTTCTCAGTGTCATCCCACTCTCAGATGTGACCTTCATATCAGATAAAGCCTATTAGCTTTATCTTATTTTTTCAAGCCTCAAGTCACAGAAAAGACATAAGAAACCTTATATTGCAAAGTGGATTTGGACATGTTTATGTAAAATTACAGAACATTGCTTAGGAATGGTATCTTCAAACTGTAAATGACATTTTTTTTTGCAATTGTGTCTCAACCTTGAATACATTCTTCATATAGGAGAGACTTCACCATGTTGAGGGACAGTAGGGAGGCCTCTGTTTAGTGGGTGTGTGTTTATATAACGTTATGGATATTTCAGAACACTAAACTCTTACAATGAGTTTTTTCACTGAATGAGGCTAGGTACAGTGTCCTTTGAGAAGAACAGAATTACTTTTCTGGTTACTTGTAGAAGAACTGGGACTAGACTGTGTGCTGGCATAGAGCAGAAGCGGATGAAGAAACTCAAGTCTATCTAGTGCTGATTGTTTAAGGATTTAATAATTCAAGTGCATTACTAGGTCAGGACGAAAATGTTCAGCACCTCATGGGTAGAAGCTCAAAGCGAACAATTTGTATGTGCTTCAGGCAGCTCAGAGAAGGACATGGCTATCAGTTTATTGGCTTTCATGCATTTTGTATAGCTGGGGCTGACTGCGTAAGCTTTTATTAACTTTGAATTAAGAAGAATTTAAGACATTCTGGGTCTTTCGGGTATTTTCACGTACAGTACTAGCTTCTATACATGGTAACATGAAAAAAAAACACTTTTCATATCATAAACTTTCTAGTATTTCTTCCAGTATTTCAGTGTTTTGGAATAGAATATATTGAACAGGTCATGGGCTATTATATGCTATTAGGTTTTTTTTTCTTAATGTATTGGAGTAATATTTTTTGAAGAATGGTTTAGGGGTGGGGTTTTTTTGTCAAGTATAGTTGATACTGTAGTTCAGAGTAGACACGTACCTTTCTTGATAAATCTTCAAATCTTTAGTCACACTTCTCTCCTTTTTTTTTTTTTTTTTTTTTTTTCTTTTTTTTTTTTTTTTTCTTTTTCCCCTATTGGCTGAACACTAGCTTAGTTTGGAGGCATGTTGCTTGTACAGACCTCAAAACAAGTTTCAGAGGTGGCCAAGTACAACATTTTATTCTAATGTAGTTGTTCCTTTGAGAACTTTGCTGCTGTTGTCTTAAAACTCTGAAGGCAAATACCTTTGACTAGTCATGTGACTTTGAATATAATGTTGTGCCTGTACTGTCATTTTGTCCATTGCTTGATGTGTTTTTCTTGCCAGTAACAATACAAGGACCATCATGTAGTGATTTAGGTTTTTGGAGCCTAAACCAGATATTTTTTAGGTTCTTTCATCTAAAAATACCTTAGGTTTCTCTTTAAGAAACCTGAATGCTTTCATAAAAGGTTTTTGCAACAGCTTAATTGTGTGAGAGGCTGTTAAAATAACTTTCTGTTCTACTACACATGTGTTTTGTCTTCTATTATATACAGTAACTGTGTCCCATTAATTTAAAATTGATATGTGGTCAGAAGACCTTTCCAGTGAGTCCAACTCAGGCACTGATTTAGCCCTTCCAAGATTTGTGTTTGTTGAAATTAAGTAATTTGTAACTATGACTGAAATGTCAGGATTCAAACCAAACTATTTTCTTGTAAAAAACCACCTAGAATGAAACTTAAAGATCAAAGGTACAATTAAACAATTCTCTGTCAGTTTCTCTCCCTTTATTCCCTCTGGGCATGAGAAGGGCTCGGATATGCTGAGGATTGGAGAAGGCTTGACTAGACTACTATATCGGAGGACAAATCTCTGGGAATAGTCATTCACCCTCCGGAAGCGGGAGCAACCTGAAGTAAGAAAGCAAAGTGGCTGAATCTGTTGGCTTCTCCTGTCCTCAGCTGTAAATTCTAGGTTAAATATAGTTCTTGTGATGCCTTTAAACACACACTTCTTAGATGCATTGTTAGTTGGCAATCACCATCTTCGTTTGACATACACCCTCTTGTTTCTTTGTACCATGCCAAGTGTACCATCCAAATCAGGGCTCTTTTTACTGCCACTAAAATTGAGTACCGGGAGCTATGTGCCAAATACCACTTCAGTGTAGGTAGTGCTGAAGTTAGCAATTCTTGTTATAAACCTCTTCAGTAATGTGCACTCCTCGGGCAAAGATAAATTGCAGTAGAGGGTTTCTAGTTCTAGTCTGACTAGTAATCTGCTGATCCCATGCTGTGCTCTTTGTTTGCTCTTTCTCCCTTGAAACAGCAGCAGCTACTGTCTGCCTATGGCTTGAAATGACTTGTGTGCCATTGGCTGGTACATGTCGTATTTTGTGTCAGTGCTTACTGTAGGTCGCAAACTGTTGGGATTATTAAAGTCTCCCTTTGTGGAATACCAGCAGCCATGAGATTTTTTTCATTTCATCTTTGTTTAGGTTCTGTAGTAATATAAATACCAATAGCATACTGTGGAAGGCATAGTGCAGAATTTATGGGTTTTCATTCCTAACCATAGCTTTTGAAATGCTCATGTGCTTTCAGCATACGGTATGTGTTACTGCCTAGGCTTGTTTTTAAATGCGAGTTCACTTCCCCTATGATTTCTTTTAGATTTAATAATTTACATATTATCTATATCTATTCTTTTATCCATCCTTACTATTTAAGAATTGTAATTAATGAATATGTATTAATCATTAATAAGCACAGTTATTTGTTAGTATTAGTAAATAGTAATGGCTTAATTGCTTTGTAGATAATGTTTTCCTACAGAATGAATAAATGTCTTCAACAAAGGAAAGCATCTCTTGTTCTTTGTTGCAAGGAATCCTTGAAGTGGTTGTTTCCACTTACAATCATAGGCTTCCTGAATTTCCAGGAATCCCAGAATGTGTTCCTGTTGATTGAAGAAATTGTTTGCTTTGAGATTTGCCTGTGTTTAGAATTAGTCTTTTGCATTTACTGTGACCTCTAACTAGCTTAAAAATCCTTATTGCCCGATTTTAAAGCATTGTTAAATCTGACCCTGATTTACACTGTAGCCTTTCTACATTTCAGCAGAAAAGACTTCTCATTTTCTTATTATATTTCTTAACTTCTTTACAAAAAAAGTCTTACTTATTATGAGTAAATACTTGTTACTGTTTTTCTGTTTTTTAAATCTACTACTGGTTTTGGTGAGGGGGTTTTTGCCTTTTTTTTTTTTTTACTCAAGAGGAAGTTGCAGATCTCTCTTTGTAACATGAGAGGCTAATAGTCCAGTGAGTCCTAGGAGCCACCCTGGTGGTCTAAGCCACATTGTTTCAGACACACTCTAAATCTAAAGCAAAATTTTTTTGATTTCTGTCCCAAAGAGCTGACTGCTTTCCTGAGAACTTTATGAGTACTTCCAAGAACACAGTTGATGCATACTGTCCTGTGTGAAAGAAGTGACTGTGGATTACATAAATTGATATTCCTAGCCTGCCAAAGAGTGAATACCTTCCCTCATTCCTCTGTCATATGTCTATACAGTCTTCATTTTGGCGGGCCATGGTGGAGGCTGGGGTTTGGCTCTTGTAGGCCCCAGAAGCATGCTGTGTCTGCATTAGTATTTCCATTAAAAAATAGATTGCAAATATTTTTTGAAAGTTAAATAATACTTCATGTTTGGATACACAGTAACTAATATGTAAAGTATGAGTTATTTAAATTATTTATTTAGGAAAAAAAAGGGG
>NW_020799142.1:7106201-7175968 GCF_003259725.1 Athene cunicularia | reverse complement strand
AAAGGGGGGGGGGACGGGACGACAGAAAACACCCCACCCTGACTTTCTAAGAAGTCATACCCAGTTTGCATCTGAAGTCCCGAACTCTTTGAACATATGTAGCATCTAAGAGGCCACCAGAAGATGCTTTATTTTCTTTTTTCCATTTAGAAGATGTAATATGGGAAGCTGTGATAATTCAATTCACTATCTTACAAAAAGAAATGTTTACCTGGTCAGATGGCAAATGGTAATGTTAAGCATTTCTTCCTTAGTGCATGGAGACTTGAGCAGTGCTTCAGTCTAGCAGAGACTTGATATGGGTACTTTCTGGCATGTGGTTTCTGCTGTTAACCGAAGTAGAAATGTTTGTAGGCAGACCTGTGTGCACAGTTATTTTCACTAGGTTAGCTGAGGTAAGTACTGACCTTTGCTGTGCAAGTTTTAGAACAGGACACCAATTTTAAGTCAGTCATTCTTGTCCCAAAAACCTTTTTTGCCTTTTCCCTCCTCTCTGTGCAAGTGCCAGTAATGCTGCCCCCGTACAATTCTCCGCCCCCTACTTTTCAGGGGAGCGCTGCTTCACACAGTCCTCCTCTGCCCTGGCAGAGGTGGGGCTGGCAATCAGCATGTGCTTCTCTCTAAGAAATTGTCTTGCTCTGACTGATTCAGTGCTCTGACCTTCAGTAGAGCCACTACTGAGTACAGTTCAAGGCTTAACTGCTTGCTTGTGTTGGTAACCTAGTTGCAGACATTATCAGATGTCCAAAATATGGGAACTGTTTTTTAAAATATCTTGTCTCAGCTTTATGGTCTCTGCACAGGGGTCATATACTAGCCAGGCCTCCCATCACAGATGTGAAATGATCTTCTGTGAGTTTTGAAGATTTATTTTCTCTCTTTTTTGGTCAAGCTTGATGCAGGTCTAATAACACTGATATTCCTGGTGGAACTGACTTGATGGTTCAGTCACCATTAAGCAATCATTTTGATATTATCTCTGAGAAATTAGAAGATAAAATAAAAATCTGAGTGAAGAACTTCCTTGAGAAAGAGGTAAAGAGGTGCTAACTTACTTTGAAACTTATCCAACTGGATAAATTTAAGGGAAAGTTGGCTTTTTGTCAGGGAGACTGATTTTTGATGTTTGTTTACTATTTCATATTTTCTAAGTTTAACTGTTAATTACAAAATCTTAATAGTGATAGTAAGATATATTTGAATAAATAAGGGGTTCTTCTGAGTTATAAAAAAGTAAGGTTATAAGTCATTTGCCTCCCTGTATCTCAAAAATGTGCATGATTGACAACACAATGCCTAGACCTAAAGTTTCCCATGATGGAATTTAATAACAAAGGATTTCCAAAACTGTGTCTGTTTATACTGTCTGTCTAGTAACTATTAGAGTTCTGTTTCTTTTATTTTTGGGTGAGATATAACACCAAAACATCATTGTCAAGTTTTATTTAATACTGTCTACTTTGAAATACATTTTGGGAACAGAGTATTAGTAGGATAGAAAGTTGAGAGACTGCAGTGAGTTGGAAATCACTTTGGTTTTATTGTCAACAAAAAATAAATATGTAAAAAGATTTTCAAATCTCAAATTCTGTTCTATAATAAATAATATTTGAGAGTCTTTCCTTAAGCTTCCAAATGTTTCACAATTAAAATGCTTTTATGTATAATTTATTAATGGAAAAGTACTGGTGCTCTTTCACAAAAATAAAGTGGAGGCAAAAGGTGAGTCTTCAAATCTGTAACTCAGTCTAGCTCTAAGAATAATATTAAAGTATGGCTAGTTAGGAATGTCTTGTCTTCAGTTAAGACCTCAGACACATTTTTAGACTGTTGGTTGTTCTTCCTCTGATGTTTATGGAAGCAGTTTGATTTTAAATGAAATCTGAATTCATTTGAACTGGGATTTGGTTAGTAGGGGAATGCACACTTTTCAAAACTAGTTCTTTTTGTTAAACTAATTTCTAACATTTAAGTCAATGTAATGAATGTATTGTATGTGGAAAATAATCAAGGAAAACAAGCTTAATAATGTCTTTCATCCTTCTGACAGGTTGTGAAGATGAGAAAAGATGTGAAGAAGGCCAGAGTCCTGACTATTCGCAGACTAACCAGACACATTGGGAAATTGAAGTTGAAAAGGCCAGTTTTAAATATCAGTGTTCTTGGTTTTGTGTTTATAAATGAAACAGTATGTTAATTGTTTTCTGAAAAATGGAGAAGTGGGAGAAACTGAGACATGTACTATATTGAATACTTAAGGCACTATAAATGCTATTGTCTTATTTTTACATCACTTTAGATAGACTAAAAATGCTAACCAAAAAGCAGTTTCATAAAGATTAATTCAGATAACATTTTTTAAAAGAGTTTAGAGTATTGGAAATTAATCCAAATTGCTTACAGAACCTTTTACAGCACTTTTTAAACAGTGTCAGACTTGATCTTTTAGATTATTCTGCTGTTGAACATAAGTTGTGCAACACTTTCTCACTGCAGTTGCCTGCAGTGTTCTATAACAAAAAATACTGTGCAGTTTGCATAGATGTACAGGTCATACTTGTTTTTTAATAATGAGTATTAATTAATATTTTAGTAAATACTTAAAACAACATTTTGTAGATTATGTTTTTAAAAATAAGTGGCCTAGAGTAATTTATGACGTATTATTGGAGATGCTGTAACAGAAATCTGTTACTATGTTCAAAGGGTAAACTGAGGCTACTCTTCTCCCACAATTTTAGCAAATTATACAAAATGAAAAGCAAGCCCTATTATCTTTTATATTTAAATATACAGATATTAATGCAATTATATTCGAGATAGCAGTTTCTCCTATGTATTGTTGATAGGAACTGTAGTTACTGTTTTCTAATAAAGTAACATTTGTCTTTCTTACAGTTCTGGTAAATCCTCAATGTTTTCCTCCTCTGTCTGGAACAGTAGAAGCATTAGATTATATTCAACTCTTTGCTAAAATACTCATTTAACAACAAGGGAATATCAGTCTTGTGATATTTTTATTTTGCTATTTAGTATTAGTCCACAGAGAAATAAAGTGAACAAAACCCAGATTTTTTTAATAAAGAGTGACTTTATTTGCAGGGGTTCAGAAGACTTGAAATTAAAGAACCAGAAACGAGTTGAGAGATTAATAGAAGAAATCCATGCCATGAAGGTAATACCGTGTTTGGATATTTAAATATTAGAGGCAGTTCATTTTAGTAACAAAAAGCTTTGTCAGTTTTCTGGGACTGCATTACTAAACCTTAACAAATATTTCCAGAGTCAGCTGGAAAATTATGAATATTTGCATATTTCCATGTTTTCTGCATCTGTCAAGGTGTTAGACAGTTTGACTCTTGAAGCTTGCCAGACTAAACATGAATTTGTTTAGTAATGTGTGGTGCTTGAAGTTTTTACTATAAAAGTTAAAGTGCAAAAAGTTACGGTTCTCATGCTGCTCAGGAATATGGAAGGCATTTTGTGTGCCTGACAATACAGTATCCTCATTGTCAGTTCTCTTAGCTTCAAGTGTGATGCTACTTATATTTTATTTTCAACTTCAAAGTTCTGTGGTGGTTTGAAATTTTAGCTGCAAGGGACTGACAACACTTGATTCAGACCCTTTATTTTCTCTTCAGCCTTGCTGTCAATTGATAGTTTCTGTATTTATATATTATGACACATGAGCAAATGCTTCTGAAATTTTATAACTTGGTGTTTTGTACTAATCATAACCCAGTTTTGACTGATACTGCTTAAAATTGTGTGTGTTGACATGAGGTACAAATTCCAGTCATAAGGCTTGAGCACAAGAGTCCTATATAGGTGAGGAAAACTGTTCTCACATAATATGGTTGGTTTGGTTGTTTTTCCTGTAGTGATTAAAGCACCCTTGGAGGGGGGTGTATGTTCACATTCCAATCTTTTTGGTTTTTTTGTTGTTTTTTTTTAATTTATTTATTGTTGGGGCTTTTTTAAAAAAAAATTCCTGATCCTTGCACAGATCTTAGTCTTCAGAAAATCTGGTAACTGGAAAGGCTTCGTTGACCCATTTAGATGTGCTTTGTGCCAGATTCCTCAGGTGGAATCAGGGCTTTTAAGCCCACCACTTACAAAACAAGAGTCCTCACAAATCATTAAAGGGAAAAAGAAAATGGGCAACACCATATTAAAGGATAAAGCACTGCTCAAGCAACATGACAGTCATATTGCAGCATTCTGCTTTTCTGACTTGCCATTAGTCTTAAACTTGGTTTTGTGAGTGCTCTTTTGTTGTTGATGATGCACATTTATGTATCTGTTGTAGCATGAGAGAATCCTGGAAAAGTGTCTTGATTTGTAATAGTATGTATCAAGTGATCAGGTGTGGTGCAGCACTGAGCTTACAAGCCCATATTTTAAGGGGCTTCTGAGCACGCTCCACTCCCAAGAGGGTTTCACGGCAAGATGAATTCAGCACACATATTCCAGAAATGTTTGCTTTGTCTACACTGTGCTTTTCCTTTCAGGACTGGCTCAGGCAGACATCCTAAAGGATGCCTGCATTCGGGGCTATGTTACATAAGTACATTCAAGTTGTTTCTTCTGTTGGCATTAAGGAGTGCAGGTCTTGTAAGCGTTAACTTTAAGAGTGATTGTCAAGGGAGGATAGATTTGTAATCTGGAGAGGTGAAGGCAAACAAATTTTGCTTTGAAATAGTTTATAGAAAGGAGGAGTCTTCAAAGTGAGCAGCTGAGAAAGAGGAAAAGTTCTCCCACTTATCAGGCAAATAGCTAGTAAATGTGCTCAGTTATCTGAAATTGTGTTGTAAGTGGTCTGTATTGTTTAAAAAAATGCATCCTTATATTAATACTATATTTATAACAAAAAGGTTCGTTTTCTTAGGGTTTTTTAGTCTTTTAAAAATTAACTAATAGACACTTGCTAGCTCTGAAATACATTTGTTTCTTAAATGAAAGAAAAATTCCTATTTCTTATGAGTCACAGCCTAAAAGGCACTAGCTGTTTACATATTTCTTCTCCACTGTTGATTTCTGGACAACGGAGCTTTTTAGAGTTGGCGTAGAAATATTCCTCATTTAGCATGGAAGAATAACAAGACAACTTACACAAAAGTCACTGATATTATTCAAGATAGTTGGAGGTTTTATATTGGTATAACGTTACTCCTAGCCACCTTTTGTCTTAAGCAATTGATCATACAATTCATAAAGAACTCTTTTCATATCCTGAATGGATAATTTAGAATTTTTAGGAAAGAATAAACAGAATAGAAATGGCTAATGGGGTAAATTTGGTAAGCGGTCTACAAAGTTGCAACTTGGAGCAGGCTTGTATTATCTAGACTATTATAGCGATTTCAATGTGTGGATCCCAAACAGTTGTGAAAGGTGCAAATCCTTTCAAAACTGATAGACTCTCTGTGTGCAGAATATAGAAATCGGTCATTTTCCAGGTAACATGCAGAAATACTCTATAAACTTCTACTTACCTTTTTTATGTAAGAAAAAATTGTTTTCTCTCTTACTGAATGTTTAGTCTTGAGGAGTATAGCAAGCTGCAAAGAGAATTTCGGCTGAAAAGACAAAAACCAACAAAAAAATAATTATGCTTCACAAAGTGATTTGAAGCCAGAAGGTGGATGTTACACCAGAGTCCAACAACATGTATATTTTCAGATTAGAAGATTTCTTCAGATGGCTACTTAAAACTTCTAGAACTTCTTTATTGGTTGGACAAAAACACAGAGAGTTGCTGTAGGTCGAAGAAAATAATATCTTTGAAAGAAAAGGAAAACAGTACAATTTTTTTCCTGATTTTTTTCCCAGTTGCAAAAGACAGCACACATCTTTCTAAATACTCTTCCATCAGTCAGAAGCAGACCCAGACCACCTTTCCCCTGCTACATATCCAGAATTTAAAAAAAGCCTTCTGGGAGCTGCCAGCATGAACAGTATCTTTTGAGGGTCTTTATGTATCTTGACCTCAGAAGGCACAGGATTCCATTTCACAGGCAATTTGTTTCAGGCTTGAGAGAGAGACTGAAATTCTGGGACCTTGAACCAGTTAGATGTCTGAATGAAGTCCTTAATGTGATGGCTTAAGTTTCCCTTACACAGGAAAAAAATCTGAGGGGTTGAAATCCAGTAAGGGGGAATTCCTTGCCTTATCAGAATTACACTTCTGCATTCAGCTGCCTGTAAACCCTCAAACCTTTTGTACTAGTTCATTTACTTTGGGAATCTGTTTCTTAGTCAGCAAGGGAGTATTGGTATGGCTCTGCCACTTCGGAACTGCTACCTTTCACAGTTGCATAATGATCATCTGTTGTGGGAAGCTGGCTGCCTGCAGCTTAGCAGGATTTTTAAGAGCTGCTGTCCTTCTGAATGATACAAATGTGAACTTTCAGTTACAAGATCTTAACTTTTTCTAGTGTGAATCTTTGCTAATTGCAATCTGATGTTACAGGAAGGATGATAACTCCTGTTTTAACACTGACTCTTGGGGATGCTTTATTCCTGTTTTCAGGTAGACTCTAAAGAGACACTGATGACATATTTTCACTGTAAATATACTGTTTACTAGGAGTGGGACATAATTAGATGATCACTTTTCAGGTTAAATATAGTGTCTGTGTCTAATTTTGTTTGTATGTCCTGCACATACACATGCACAGTTCTGCACGTATTGAAAACCTAGGAAGTGTTGGTGCTGGGCTGTAATAGGAAACTTTCTGTTAATTTAAATTTGAAAATAGCATATATTGTTGTGCTATTGTTGGAATTAAATTTAATTTTTGATTCTATATGTTTTCATTGTGGGAGATTAAAAATAACTTAATTAGCAAATACAATTAATAATGTCTAGAGCACAACAATCAGAAGTAAACATTGTGGGAAATGAGAGCAGTTAAAAATTCCAGCTACATGGATGCAGGAATCGGGTTAATTGTTTTGCAGGATTTCTCAAAGCTATTGAAATAGTACACTGGTTTTTGAGTTCTCCAGATGTCTTGCCAAAACCATATAAAATATTTATTTAACAGGAAAAAAAGACAGTATAATCCTTTCTAGTCCCCCTATGATACTACTTTAACTTAAAAAAATTGTGTATACTTACAGGAATTTTTTTATTTCTTTGCCAGGCTTGATGATACTGTCAAAATGGATTCATTATCCATTGTAAAGTACTTCTTACCTTATTTAGGAAGCAGTGATACTTTTTAAAGTTTCTTTACACAAAAATAACAAATTCTTAGCAACATGTAGCTTATCTTGAAATGTTTAAATTTCTTTGTTGAAATTAGGTCTTAGTACAACTTTAGGTGTTGACTTTACTGTGTATTTAGGAGTAGTTTTTGCCTTTATCTTACAGTGAAAACCTTGGTATTATGGCAGGTGTTCCTATAGCAATGTCATGTTTGGAGGATGCCCATTAATGAGATACAGAAGAAGGGCTGTTTGCAGTGCTTGAAGGGAAAATATCTTCCAGTTGTTGGGAATGAGCAGCAGTTGGTTACAGCCATTGTTAAATATCTTGGAAAGATACATGATACATTCTCTATCCTGAAAATTATCACTGGACAAACAGATAAGTTAATACAATGTTGGGGAGTTTTTAATACACTTAAAATACAGTATTTATCACAGAATAATGAGTTTAGTACAAGAGACACAGGGAAAAAAATAATGCTTTATTCTAAATTGTTTTCTCTCAACTTTATATTTTAGCAAGTTATGAACAGAAGTAGAGTTAAGTATGAATTCAAGTACTACTGTCAAGCTTTTGAAATCCAAAAGAGGCAGAGCTTCAGCCTGAAGGTTGTTTTCAGTCTTTGCCCTTGGAACAAAAATAATCCAATTTTGTGAACATAATAGTGATAATGGGTGTCAAATGGCTTTTGCTCAGGACTGGGTAACATGATTTTGGAGTAGCTAAGCCTTAAGGAGCTTGATAGATCTTTCTTTTAGTATGAACTTTTTGCATGGAATTTTTGTATCTTGAAATACCAGGCTTTTTCAAAAAACCTTACCATTTTCTTCTAACAGTAGTGGTTTGGGTTTTGGTTAATGCTTTAAACTTCTATAGCCTTGGCTTCAGTTAACATCTCACTGTAGAATTGACTTAAGTAAGAATGAGGCCTAATACACTTTTCAGTTCTGGGGCTTTTTTGTCAGCACGTTTCCAACAGTCCTGCATATTTTCTTTCAGAATGCATAGCAGACTTTCATATTAAAGTTATAGAATCTTTAACCTTTGAAAGTTTTGAAAGAGTAATGGGAAGCTCTTAAACTCTATTGTAATCAGTTTAGGAAGGGTCCTTGATGCTTCTCAGCAAAAGACTGAGACAGGAGTAGTCCAAATTTCACAACAATATGGGCCAGATGCCACTTAGACCATTTCAGGAAAGGAAGAAGGAGTAGAACTCAAAGTCATTCAGCAGTCCCCCAGTGGAGCAGTGCAGATCCTTGGTTTGGCAAGTGTCTGATTTTGTTGTCTATGCGTGATGCATTTCTCTGCTTTGAGTGGTGGATAGATCCATGTGTGTTACTCATGAATGCATGTACAAAAATTCAGGCACTTTTAGGAAGCTGAATTCTACTGCTTGTGTTCTCAACAGCATGTTCTACTTTGCAGATGGTATTATGTGGCTCTTCTAGGTAACGTATGCCCTAGTGACATAGATTATTTTTGTTATAAAACTCTGAATATTCATTGAGAAGATACCTCAAATTCTGTCAAGGCTGAAGTAGAAAGCTTTTCCAACTAGAAAACACAATGTAAAGACCACCTAATGTAATGTAGAAGAAGAGAGCATGGATAAACAGTGTTCCTGAGCCAAAACACAAAAAAAAATGTCTACCAGAGGTGAAAGCCATAACAGAATACCTGGGACGAATGTAGCGACACTGCCTGAAAGCACACAGGTAGTGTTATAAAATAGAGAACTCGAATAGATTTCCAACTCATATGAATATGAAGGCCTACAGGAATGGCTTCTGTAAGTACACAAGTCTATGAGACCAGGTACCTTATACTTGGGGTGCTGAAGGAGCTGACATCATAATGAGGCTGCTTTCACCATTTTTAAAAGGTCACAATAATTGAAACACGTTACTGATGTTTGGACATGGGTGATATTGTGAGTATTCGCTGCACACCACCGGATCAGGAACAGATAATAGAAGCATAAAATCCTTTAGGTTGGAAAAGACTCTTAAGAACACAGAGTCCAACACTGCCAAGTCCACCACTAATCCATGTCCCTAAGCACCATGTATACATGTGTTTCCAGTACCTCCAAGGATGGTGACTCACCCTTTTGGTGAAGAAATTTCTCCTCTATCCAGTCCAAACCTCCCCTGGCGTAACTTGAGGCCATTTCCTCTCATCAGTTGCTACTTGGGAGAAGAGACCAACACCCAGCTCGCCACAACCTCCTTTTAAGTAGTTGTAGAGAGCGATAAGGTCTCCCCTGAGTTTCCTTTTCTCCAGGCTAAACAACCCCAGTTCCATCAGCCGCTCCTCATAAGACTTGTTCTCTAGACCACCAGCTTGATTGGTTGTCTTTGGACATGCTCCAGCACCTGAATGTCTTTCCTGTAGTGAGGGTCCCAAAACTGGATGCAGTATTTGAAGTGTGGCCTCACCAGAGCCAAGTGGAAAGGAACAATCACTGCTCTAGTCCTGCTGGCCACACCATTTCTGATACAGAGGTGAAGACCCCCTTCCAGATGACTTCCCACCAGCATCCACAGCAGATAATCTGCCATCGGTGCCCTGCCTGATGCGCATTAAGGGTGGTGTGGCTGCACACACTGTTCCTGCCAGCAGTGGCCTGAGCCCCCTTGCCTGCCCCCAGCCCCACTTTCCCCAACACCAGCTTTCCCCCATGACCACGCACACCCTCCCCAGGACATAGGTGATGCCTTCTTCAGACAACTAAAAGAAGTCTTGTGTCCACAGCCTCTTGAATTGCCCCACTATCTGCTGCAGCAATATTAAACCACAGCTGTCAAGCAATCCATGAGATTTTTGGAGAGCACTGATGATAACTGTTTAATGCAAGGGATTGAGGATCCAGTGACCGATGGTGCTCTTCTGGACCTGATATATACAAACAAGGAGGAACTGGTCAACAAGAGGTAGGTCAGGGGCAGAGTTGCTAGCAGTGACGCCAAGGTGGTAGAATTCCGGATACTGAGAGAAAGGAACAAAAGGAAGAAGCCGGATCACGACCCTGGACTTGAGGAGAGCAGAACGTGGTCTGCTCAGGCAGCTGCTTGGAAGAATCGCATGGGGATACAGTCCTGGAGGGGAGTCCAGGAGAGGTTTATTTTTCAGGTATCACCACTGCTGACCTCAAGAATGAACCGTTCCACCACAAAGGAAATCTAGCAGAGCAGCAGGAGGCCTGCAGGATAAGGGAAAAGATCATAACCAGCTCAAATGAAAAAGGGAACCATACAAGGTGAAAACAGAGACCCTGTAACCATCTATGCTAGGCTGGGAAGCACCTTTTTAGGAAAGGACCTTGGTGTCCTCGTGGACCCCAGCTGACCATGAGCAAGCAATGCACCCACATGGAAAAGGCGTTGCATTGCCAGTCTCCTGGGTTACATTAGGAAAGGCGTTGCCAGTAGGTTGAGGGTGGTGATGCTTTCTATGCAGATATGGTGAGACACATCTGAAGAGCTCAGTCTAGTTCTGAGCTCCCCAGTGCAAGAAATCTAAGGGCATCCTGGATCAAGTCATGTGAAGGGTCATGAGGGTGCCTGTGGTACTAGAGCATCAAGGAGCAGGTGAGAGATCTAGGGCTGCTCAGCCTTGAGAAGGCTTGAGGAGGTCTTATCAATGTGTATAAATACCTGATGGAAGTAATGGTGCCCACTGATAAGACAGGAGGCAGTGGGCACAAACTGAAATAAAATAAACTGTTTAAATCTAAGAGGAAACATTTTCACTGTAAGGGTGATTAATAACTGTAACAGGTTTTCCAATAAGTTTGTGAAGTCTACATCCTTGGAAATACTCAAAACCTGTCTGGACATAGCCCTGAGAATGCCTAGGAAGATGGAGCCATTCTTTCTTCAGAGATGTCCAGTGGAAGGATCATTGGTATAAGTTACATAGTTCAGTCCTTGAAGATTTTTAAACTGAAGGGCTCTGGAGAGCATTCTCCGTCTAGAGCTGCTTGGCGCGGAAGGTTACATTAAATACAGAGGTCTCTTCCAGTGTACATAATTCTACGTTTACAGAAACGTAAGAGGGATTTTAAAGTTAGGAACACTAAAATTGTAGATGTACAATAAAATATTTTAGGTTTAGTTAAGAGTGAAAACCCTCACATTTTCAGTTGTTTTTCCTCATTAAGAAATAGCTTTGGGAATAAGTCAATAGAGTTGCATGCCTAGGTTTCAATATGTATGAATAACTGCTATACTGTAGATTTACCTTCCAAAGAGTGTGTGGAAGAGCATCATAAACAGTACTGAATACAAGCAGCTAGGTCAGTTGTTTGAGACTACACTGTGTGGAGCAGTCTTGTCTGGACAGTGGAATTTTAATAATGCTTAAATTGATGAACTTACGGATATTCTGTTCTGTGCTAGTTTGTATTATTGAACTGGTACTATCAGTAAATAGACCTGTTTCAGAGAAGATGTAAACAACTGGCTCTTAGTACATTTTCCGTGCAAAACCAGCAAAGATAATTTTTTTGGCAATCAATGTCTCATGACTGGAGGTGGGGAAGAAAGCATCATATACTTCTGTATTTAATTTGTTGCAAACAGTGCTTTGTCATCCTTTGCATATATCTATTAAAGCATCCTAGCCTTGGATTTGAAGGGCAAAAAAGGTTGGTTGCTTTAACTTTAAATTTAGGGTTTTTGTCTCTTTCACTCTTACGGTATGATCTCTCTCCAGCTAATCTATCAAGACTATCATGATAGGTGATTGGATATGCTCACTGATACCTTTTCTTTTTTCTAATCATGAATTTCCATGGAATTCCTCTTCTGTGATATCCTTGTAGGAGATAATTCCTCAGCAATTCATGAGCATTTTGTTTCAGAAATGTTATGAATATCTGATACTGAACACTTACTTGAAAAAACTTCTTTCCTCCTGTTTCTGAAATTAAAAGCTTCGTATTAACATTGAAATAATGAGTAAAGACACAGTGTTACACTTCCATAGAGAAGTAAGAGTCTGAACAAATACAAATTATTTCTGGAGCAAATGTTGGTATGTGTATTTGCTCTCCAGTCAAGACAGTAAGGATGTGGCTTCTGAATAGAATTTACTTCTTGGAAATTTTTCTTACGCCTGTCTACCAATATGTACATATACTTATCCTTAGAAGTGAATGATGACAACTTTTTCTGTCAAAGCAGAGATGTTTTGGGCTTCCTAGTTCAGATGGAAATCATACAAAAGTGATGAGCTGAATTGCGTCTGCTGGGATGTCTTTCTCAGTGTTTAGGAGGTCTAAGACTTGACTCGATATTCTTGATTAATAAGAATGAGAGAGGAAAGCCTTATTAGGAGACTACGCGACTATGTCTCGTCGGTATACCCACTTTCCTTGAATATTCACAGAATCATACAGGTTGGAAAAGACCCTGGGAATCATTGAGTCCAACCATCAGCCCTACTCTACAAAGTTTTCCCCTCACCGTATCCCCCCACATCTCATCTAAATGATCCTTAATTTTTTTCCTCATGTCCAGTCTAAACCTCCCCTGTTGCAGTTTAAAGCCAATCCCTCTCGTGTGAAGAGTCTAGCACCAACCTCTCCACAATGTCCTTTCAGGTAGCTGTAGAGAGTGATGAGGTCTCCCCTCAGCCTTTTCCTCCTCAAACTAAACAGTCCCAGCTTCTTCAATCGCTCCTCATAGGATTTATTGTCCAGGCCCTTCACCAGCTTCGTTGCCCTCCTCTGCACTCGCTCCAGCACCTCAAGATCTCTCATATTGAGGTGCCCAAAACTGGACACAATACTCCAGGTGTGGCCTCACCAGTGCAGGTTACAGGGGGACTGTCACCTCCCTACTTCTGCTGGTCACACTATTTCTAATACAAGCCAGGATGCCGTTGGCTTTCTTGGCCACCTGGGCACACTGCTGGATCATGTTCAGTTGGTTGTCAATTAGAACCCCCAGATCCTTCCCTTCCAGACAACTCTCCAGCCACACCTGCCCAAGCCTGTAGCCATGCAGGGGGTGGTTGTGGCCCAAGTGCAGGACCTGGCACTTGGCCTTGTTGAAGCTCATCCCGTTAACGTTGGCCCACAGATCCAATCTATCCAAGTCTCTCTGTAGAGACTCCCTGTCCTCATGCAGATCAACACTCCTGCTTACCTTGGTGTCATCTGCAAATTTACGGATGATACACTCTAAGTCCTTATCAGGATCATCAATAAAGATGTAGAACAGAAATGGTCCCAACACCGAGCCCTGAGGAACACCACTTGTGACGAGCTCCCAGCTGGATTTAGCTCCATTGACCACCACTCTCTGGGACCAGCCAGCCAGCCAGTGCTCGACCCAGCAGAGCATACCTACCACCCTTTTCTGACATGATGCTTTTAGTAGTGAAAGCGCAGGTTGGATACTTGCTGAGTTGTTTTTTTTTTTTTACACTAAATACTGCTTTGGTTTGCAGAAGAAAGACGTGTTGCATTTCTTAAAAAGTAGAAGTCAGTAAAAATATCACCAGCTTCATTTTCAAGACTTCATCATTGACAAGATACTTAAATAGAAGCGGTTATAATGTGGGGGGGTTTTATGCACTAGATTCTTAGTTACAAAGTGAAAACAGATCACAAAGGCAGCTTTTTGTTGGATTTGAAACAACTTAAGGAAAATATTAAAGTAGGTTCTCAGTAAAGACTATCTTAAAAATATGGCTTGCAGATGAAGCTTTTTCCTCTTGAGCCTTGCGTAAGAATTTTACTATTTTTTTTTTTTTTTTTTTTTTTTGG
Organism: Athene cunicularia; assembly: GCF_003259725.1. Taxonomy (NCBI): domain Eukaryota; kingdom Metazoa; phylum Chordata; class Aves; order Strigiformes; family Strigidae; genus Athene; species Athene cunicularia. Next base: position 7,161,977 of record NW_020799142.1, on the reverse strand, counting down.
TAAGGATGCAAAATAAGCTATTTTCACTTTTTTAAAAATATGGCTTGCAGATGAGACTGTCCTTTCTGAATTCTGCATAAGTATTTTTATTGTTTATTTTAATAAAGAGGCAACCTTTGCAGTAGTACAAAAAACAAATTAATGTAACCCATATGCCCTAATTTATTTGAAAATTGAGCCGTGACAGAAAACCAAAACACCTGTTATTATTCAAAATAATGACAGAAGTGTCAGCATGTTTTTGTGCTCATTTTGAAAATATTTATTCATATTTGCAATACTTTTTTTTTTTTCTTGTTGACTTCTTTCATCATCCCAACATGTATTTATTTCCCTTCAGTGCACCAACTTGGGCCTCTTTTTTAACCTTCTCTGTAATTCATCTGAACCTGAGATAGATAATAAAGTTTCTGTAAGCACTGCATACCTTTTCTTTACATTTTAGCTATCCCATGCTGAGGTGTAGTAATAGCTGACAAGTAAGAATGCCTGCTCTGAGGCAGTTCTAGTTAATTTCTTGCTGCATGCTAACCGGTCTTTGCACTTAATTGTATTCTGGAGAAGCTAAAATATCTCCAGTAAATAGTGAATCTACTTAGTATGGTGGATCAATATTAAACTGGCTCAGTATCCTTAATCAACTGTTCTTAGGACTCTTTCTTCTGAGCTAATTTTCCACAGAAATTAGGTCTTTTTTTCTTCACAGGTATAAAAGAAATCACTCTTGAAAATTGTTGTAAAGGTTTTATTCTTATTTATTCTAATTGGAGGGGTTGGGGGGAGAAATTTGAGACCTACTGTAATTATCGTTATTGTCACTTGGAAACTAATTAATTCAGAATGGTGACTGCAGCTGCTGTGACACTTTATTCCAATTGATGCTTTTGTGTGTAAAATCTTGTTTCCCCCATGGTTGCCTCCTGCTTTCAAAAAATATATAAAGTTTGTTCTGGGAATGTAATACTAATGTAAATATGACTTCAGTGCTGGACAGACTCATTGGCACTTTTATTAAAGAATGGATTTAGTGAACACATGGGTAAATAGGATAAGGCAGAATAATTGTACCTTTAGGAGATTAAAGTCATGACTTGCAAAACAGTGGGAGTTCTTTGAAGGAATAAATATATACAGTGAATGTTGCTGTTAGAGTCTGTATATTTTTTAAAATTTCCAAAAAGCTGTTGTCCAGCTTTCACCAAAGCCTCTGGTGTTTCTTTGTGGTTTTGTTTGTTGGGTTGGGTTTTTTTTTAAAAAGTTGTTTCTGAATATGAGGGATTATTTTTTTTTTTTAGTCACAGAGTTAAACATAGTAAGTGGAAGAGAGAAATAGATGGAAAGTTAACAGTGAAGTTCTGTGGAGATCAGTGCTGGAAATGATTCAGGAAAAGAATGAATGACAGAGCTTGATGATCCAAAATTTCAGGATAGTGAAGATACTAAGACACTGTCAAATAATATTACAAAATTTATTAACTGGGCAATAAAATTACTAAAGAAATATAATAGTGATAAATGCGAAGTAATGCATGTGATGGTGAGAGAGAATTACATTTCCAATGGTTCATTTTCATGGAATTGAAATTGGCTATTATCAGTGAGGAGGTGGTCCATAGATACTGTGAGAAAATGCTGTATTGCTATATGGTGTCTTCAGACAGTCTGTTCCTATTTAAATCAAACGTTTTACTGTATACTGCATAAGTTTTCCAGTGTATTAAAAAAAAAAAAAAAAAAAAACCAACAACAAAACCCAAACTAGTAAAAGTATGAAGAGGAGCATCAAGGAAGATCGGAGATACAGCATATCATCTACAGAAGGTGTAACAAAATTAAGATAGGATTCCCCAGGGTACAAGGTGTACTACTGATGTTGGAGGTTTACATAAGTCATATATTTGTCCTGGGTAGTTCTTTTTCACTTTGTATACCAGTATTTACTCAGGAGCTTTTAGCAGGCAACCTGGAAATCTACAGGTACTGAAAAAAATTGTATTTTTCCTGTTTTGTTGCCAGATTTCTTACTTCCACTTTATCCCTCAGCTTGGTCAAATGAGATAGCAGATTTGTCAACTTTCAAGATCTCTAAGAAAGGAAAAACCAATATATTTTCTTTCCCATGACACTTTAAGAGAAGACTGGGGGAGGAGTACTTTTCCCGGAGATATTGCATACTGGGAAGGGGAATGGAAAAAGAAAATTTTTCTTTCTCCGTTGTGTCTAATCTATGAACTCTTTTTTTCTTTTATGCCCTCTGGAAGCAGACAAAAGAGATGTGTATACGGCTCTGTGCATTCATCTTCTGCCTCTTTCTGCATCTCTCTGGGTTCTTCTGTCTTTGTTACTAATTTCTGTTTCCGTATGTTCCAAACCAGAATCTAGCAGGTCAGTCACTGTCTATTGGGAGTGTTGTGAGAATATAATACACCCTCTTCCTGGCCGCTTTGGTGGCAGTCTTGCTGGCTCAAATTCCTGCTGGGAGAAAAGAGGGCTAAACTGAGAAAGAGGTGGCTTTCTGCTAGTTGTGCATAGCGTCCCCTTCTGGCAGGTAGTGCTGTTTTTCTTTAATTTTTACAAAAGCGGTTCATCTGGCAACCAGTGATACTGGCAACGGTTGTGAATACCGGGGATAGTAATTCAAAACCAAAGATAGATCCAGCCAACACAGGACTGCTTGGAAATATGTTAACCCTGAAATTGCATGCGGTTGTTATTTTAATATTAGAAGAGCAGCATGGAACAAATTGCCAGTACAGAGTGAAATTACAGATTGTACCAGTCCAAGTGAACACTGTCATTCAGAACTATAAGATGCTTGAAGAAAAAAGAGTATTCAAATAACAATAATTTTGGCGTCATCATGCCTGCTGTGCTAAATAATCCAGTGAGCTTGTTTTTTTTCTTTTTTTGTAACTTTTCTTTTGAATGCTTGTCATTGTAGTTTACTTTCATAATACCTTCTACTTCTGAAATTGTCACAAGATTACAGACTTTCTAACTTTATTTTATGTATCAGATAGTAAAAACAATGACTGTTGCTCCCTGAATGTGGCTACTGAATCAGATGGGAGCCTCCAAAATTAAACAATTCATTTAATCTAATTGACTAAAGAAAATGCCAAGTTCACAGTGTTCATCTCAGTAGACTGATGTAATTGCTGGCACTTGACTTGCATACCTCTTGAAATATTAAATTAGTTTATAAACGTGGCAGACGAGCAGCCTACACTTGACAAATAAAGTTTGGGTATTTTACAACGGCTTAAACAAACTAGCCATGTTAACTCTTCTTTTGAAGAGTTGTCTTTTCATTATATTTTGTTAATAAACTGCATGGATAAGTAGTCTTTGCCTCAGCTACATGCTCTGCTTTTAAGAGAACTTGTTTAGCATAGCTGAATAAGGATATTTAGCTAGACGAAGGTAACCATTTGGACAAAACTATGTTTACAGGAATATTGTGCAGTTTTGTTTGATGAGTATTTTAATAACTTTAATTGTCCAGAGAACAATAAAACCATAAAACTATAAAATTTTGAACTGTGAAACTTAGTAGATGAAAACTCACAGGTTGACGTTGAATTTCACTTGGATCTAAACTGAGACAGCAATACTGTAGACATTCAGTAATGTTTAATATTGGTGCCAGCAAAAACCTGACACCAGTGTAGTTTACAAAGAGAACAATTGCTAGACAAATTCCAATTGAAATACATTCTTTCATTCCCAATGGTTAACTGTAGTTTTAGAGTGGGTTTTTTTTTAACAGGTTAGTAATAGTTAACTCCCATCAAAATCAAATGCCATATATTCATCTTAAGTGAGATGGTTGTACAGCTTTTGACTTTTGGGGAAGTTCTATTCTGATCATTTCCTCCAGTGACTTAGGTCACTGGACCTTCTTTGGTTTTGTTATTTTAAAATGAGAATTAAGTTTTACTATTTTTTCTTAATCTGTTCTGTAGTATTCCTGCCCAAGTTGTTATTAATCCATTAAGGTTGAAAATTAATGATTTTGAGGAAGATTATTTTTTAATTTTAGACATCATTAAAATAAAAGGCAAGTTAAAACAACATTCAATTCTATAAAGCTTTAGAAATGTAAGATAATCGATGAAATATGCAAAGTCATTAAAAATTACATGACATTTTCTTTAGTGTATACTTTAGGAAAATTAGCAACTGTAGAACCCTTTCTTTTTCTGCTTTCCTTCTTTGTAATATAGAATCTGGATACTTGATAAGTGAACAATACTATAATTACTGTAGGACATAATAGTAATCTTAAACCCTAATGATATAGGGGGATGTATTTAAATTATAATTCCCTTAATTTGTCTGCAATTAGAGAGAATATGTCTTCATTTCTACTGGATAAAACCAGTATATGATGATATAGAATCTAGTCATCCAGTCAGGTTGCTGGGAAAAGCTTTGTTGGCTAGACTGGTGGAACAAAAAAAAAATCTATGGAAGCTTTTATTGTGGTTTTGCTTTCCTGTAGTTTTCTGTTCTTTATGACACAGGTATTTACAGTAAAACTTGATGTCTATGGAAAGCTAAATCTGTACGTCTGCATACTTTGAACTTTTTTCAGACTTACTACATTCGCTGTAAGCTTAGCAAAAGTTTTGAAGTCATGTATTTAAAGATGTCATTCCTGAAAATGTGCAGACTTCTGAAATAGTATTTATTCAAACATTAATTGTAAATATTTGTAAGACTGATAGTATGAAAACAGTTTAATAGAAGTTCCTACAACATGCAGTTAATTGGAAAGACGTTCCTACCCCCATTGTAATGTGGTGTGTTATTTTCATTTAGAAAAAATAATCTATTAGTAATTTTCTGATTTGTTTATATTAATTTTGAGTGCACTTATGCCTCAACATGCAATCTTTTGTCAGTAAATTACATTATACTAGACAAAAAGGACTGGGAATCTATCTTCCCAAACACATTCACAATACAGTGGTTAATTGGTTAATTATTGTCTTCTGTGATCTCTGTTAGTACGCAGTATATTTTTATAAGCTTTATATGTTTGTACCACTTATATTTTGTGTACATCTGTAACTTGGAAAGCAAGGGTTTATGCCAGTGAGCTGCCAGTGAGTCACCAAAGAAACCATGATAGTAGCTCCCAAATATAGAAGGTGAGGGAGTCTTATCAGAAAGGTGCAGGCTGTGGCATAAATATGCACAAACACTGAAAATCCTGAGTGTCACCTTGACAGGACAAATGGTGAGTCAACCTGAGCAAGACAGAGAGATCTTTACCTTAGCATGAGTAGATTAAGCATATCTTGGCTTTAATTTCTTTACTTAAGCATTTTATAAATATTACTATGTCTGTTTCAAGTATTACACATAAATGCTTTTAAGAATGAACTGAGTGTGGTTTGTGAAGCATAGCAAGGCCCTTCTCTGTGTAGTACAGGGTGATTCTGTAAACTGGGGGAACTGAGGTGCTGAAGTTTTCCTAGCAGCATCCTCTGCCATGAGCCCCAAGTGTGATTCACCCAAGAACGTAAGAAGAAATCCCCACTGCAGCTGCATGGGCCAGTGGGTGAGCTGACACTTCTAGGATTGGTGGGTATAGGTTTTTTCCAAATGATCGCTGGGAAGAAGAATAAAAAAAAAAAACTTTCAGCATGGAGTTACCTAGACAATTTCTTGACTTGTGAAGACCAGTAATATTCTGAGCAAGTGACTTGGCAGTCTGTACCTTTTTAATTTTCAGGGAATCAGTCAAATTTAGGCCTGTGACTCTTATGGCACCATCCTAGACTCTGTGAATCAGTCTACTTCTGAGACTGCTGTTGGCCCTCACTGGCTTCTCACTTGTGGGTTGAAAATCTCAGTTCTCTTAAGCAGTAATTTGAAACTCTTGGTAACTGCAGCTTAATGCTTTCACATCCATGGCTGAGAAACATTATACAACATATCTGTTTGCAGTCTGCTTCAACAGAGACAATGGCAAGTCTTTTTAGAATTGAAATGATGAAATGCTGGATTGAATTTCTGATGAAAAATATCTGGTTTTTATTTGCCACGCTTTCAGATTTGCTGTATTTTTAGTACAGATATATGGGTGCAAATGCTGGAGATCCTAGGTGCTGCTAGCAACAGAATTTTTCGTATCAAAGTAGTGCTAATATATCCATTTAAATTAATGTATCAGTTTATATTTTTGTTAATCGGGAATAAAACATTTCAGTGATTACCAATCTATTTCTTAGCACCAAGTAAAATAAATGGGGCGGTTGCATCATTCAGGCATTCTTATGTTGTCATTCAGCCAGAGAAGATAAATGTGGGTTTGGGATTTCTTGGCACAGTCAACAAATCAGGAAATCATTAAAACAGAAGTCTGAGTCTTTAGGTGTCAAAAGCTTTACTGCAGAAGGCACAATCACAAACAAGTAGCAAATACAGTTTTCTGAGTTTACCTAACATCAGGTTACAGTTAGGGAAATTGGACACAAATCAGTAGACCTCTCTGGAAGGATTTTATGTCATTTAAAGGTGATGGATAAAGATGATTGTGACCTGGATTGTCTGGATTCCACTGAGGAAAAAAAGTAAAGCCAAATGGAAGATTAAATTTCCAGGAGTAAGGAAGCCTACAGGCTCTTTGTGTAGAATGAGTTTTCTTCTATATGATATTACTAAGACAGATACTGCATCCCACTGTATTCCTGTTTTTAGAACTGTAGTTAAAAAATGAGAGCAAATGTAGAAAGGACTTGGAGGAGTTACATATGGACAAATTTTCATTCTGTGGTAGATGAAGTTCAGGACATTTAATTTCTCAAAATGGGGCTTGAGTGGTGACTTGGTAGTAGTTTATAAATACTGACAGGAAGGCAGCCAGCTACTCTAAAGTGCTTAATTAGGCCTGTTGGTAAAATTAAATAGTGATTTTATAACAAAGCAGATATCTCAGTGTAGCGCTGACCTGTTTATTAAACTTATTAAGCCTAAACCACATTTCACTTGACATTTATCAGATTTTTACTAGTTTAAATGTTCTGTCCTACTGTTCTGTTTATTAATTTTATGCAAATTCCCCTCCTGGCAATACTATTCATCTTGGTTTCACATCTGGTAAAATGGGGGCTTGCAGGGATATGGCCTTGGGCAGTGGATTTATTTTATTTTTTTTACATAGGCAGCATGCCATTTAGTTTGTTACGGTGGTTCACTAATGAGACTTATATCTATAGAAATACTCTTGTGTGTATGTGTATATATACACATACATATTTAGGCAGTTACTGACAAAGGATTTGGATTTGTAAACTGTTCAGGTGGAAAAAGTCACTTTTTTGTCATAATCAGTTTGGTATAACCAATTAGATTAATGCATTTTTTTTGAAAACAGGCCTTCATAGCTGAAACAAGCTTGTAGTCTTATCATGGGTTTAGTTTCTTTTGAAAAGCATACAAACTTTCAGGTGAGCCATGGCTGATTTTTTTCACTGTTTTGAAGATATCCTACTTTTTAAGTGCATGATCCTATTTTTGTGTACTTTCACAGTGGTATTATTTACACTAAGAGTTAAAGACTACTTTTGCTCTGAATGACTAAAATACTGAACTTTTACAGAATATGGGGAACAGATTGATTCTGACAAGAAGCCATGCAGTGATTGTAGAAATAGAAGCTGAGAACCTGTTCTGAAATGAGGTTTGGGGTTTTTTTTCCTATCCCTTTCTCCTCACTAAGAAACACAGAAAAATGAAAGAAAACAGCAAAAGAAGACTGAATGCTGCTTAAAAATACAATAAACTTTGCGAGAAAGTAGTCTGAAACATCTGTTCAAGGGTAAAAATGATAATAATATTTTAAACAATATAAGTACAGTAATGGCTAACAAATACAATTGAGATTTCACCAGAAATATTTGATTTTTGGTATGAGTGTTCTGTTATCTAGTTGTATATACCCTGATTCTATTACTTATTTTTTTATAGAAATTCCTCCATTTCAAGACAAATATCGTCTTACAAAGGTGATGTATATGGAGTGATTTCACAAGGAAAGTCTAAACACTCATACAGCTACAAAAATGTGAGAAAATGAGGAAAATTAATGAATTGTATGATAAAGGTAAAAGAAAAAATACTAGTCAAAACAAAATTGAGATTGGGTAGTTTTTAATAGTGAGGACTCCTAAATTGCTTCTACAGGCCATTACTGGCAAGTTTGGGGTTTGTTTTTTTTTCCCTGAGTCATCTAAAACTGTCTTAAACAGCATAACTGGGAATACGTTTTATGTGAATAATCTAGCATTTCTGAGATGTGTTAAAGCCTCATCTGACAGGGTTTTTTTTTCACTTTCCTGTCTTCTGAAGGCTATTCCATAAATTACATTTCCATACCCATTAAGTTAGAAACTGTAGCTTCCTCAGTATCACTTGGATAAAGTGTCATCTGAGGAACCACGATCAATATCATACTTCTGAGACACGCTTCTGTTTGATACAGTCTTGCCTATCCATGTAAGGCAGTTATGGTTTATTTAAATAAGTTCATAATTTAAAAAACAAAAACTATACTTTGATGGTTTAAGTTTCTGCAAGTAGTGGGGTGAGCTTGCTGCCTGTGGTACTGGGACTCGCTTCAGGGCTGCCCCACAGCAACCCCTGCTGTGCACTGCCATATCTCTTCCTGTGCCCTAGCACTCCCTTTTCCCAGCCCAGTCCAGTCTTTGCCCACCCATAGTTACTTTTTTTCCCCAAATTGGGTATTGCAGTGTGACTACATAGGCGGTCTTGGCTTCCCGTGCTATTACCAGTATGGTTACTTTGGTAGTATCAGCCTTGCAAGACGTAACCCCACAAAAGCTCTCCCCTACTCTACCTTTCCATTGAACTCATCCGTTTTTCATGTAACTCTCCCTTAATCTATAAAATCCAGATACTGTCAGGATCTTGCATTATCTGTCACATCCAGCAGTTTTCTTATGTCATGTCCAGTAGTTTTTCACATCTGTTTATTCAGATTAATCTCGGGCCAAGGCCTGATGATGTCCAGCTGGTTAACAGGTGGGTTCGTCTAACATCCCTGCACCGGAGTATGGATCAGCCACTCAAGTGGCAAACACCTGGAGGAGTCTCAGACTCCACATTGTGTAAGTTGTTGAAAATTTGTGCAAATCCCAGGAGCCAGGCTGGTCCTGATTCTGCTCTGTTGCCTTAACTACCTCCTTCCAGTCTCATATTGGTTGCTTCTGTGGCAGTTGTTTGCTCAGCTTAGGCACAAGAACTACACCGTTGTGCTTTGTCATGTACACTGACCTGCAGAGTCTTCCCTTGCTCACATCCCTGTCTCTTAAAGGGGTTTATGACAGAAGTTGAGATAGGGTTGCAGTCTATAATTAGAAAGACGCGATCTGTTCCCCTTCTTGCTTACTACCCATTTCTATGAGTCTAACAGTGTTTCCCAGCTTAAACACTGGTGCCATCAATGCTGGTGTCTGAAAGTAGCTCTTGTTGTAATTGTAGTCTCTTCCAGAGGGAAAACGTGATCAGCAAGCAGGGGAGAAGGGTCTGTTGATCCCAGCACTAAGTAGGATACTTACCTGGTTGCCTCTTAACTTGCATTGCCTCTTAACTTAGAACATAATGCCTCATTAATATTGGGAATTTACTGGCAGAGGATGTTATCATAGAATCGTCTAGGTAGGAAAAGAACTTCAAGATCATCTAGTCCAACCATTAACCTAACACTGACAGTTCCCAACTATACCATATCCTTCAGTGGTATGTCCACCCGACTGTAAACACCTCCACCACCTCCCTGGGCAGCCCAGTCCAATGCCTAACAACCCCTTCTGGAAAGAAATGCTTCCTAATATCTAGTCTAAACCTTCCCTGGCACAACTTGAGGCCATTCCCTCTTGTCCTACCGCTTGTTACTTGGTTCAAGAGACTCATCTCCAGCTCTCTGCACCCTCCTTTCAGGGAGCTGTAGAGGGTGATGAGGTCTCCCCTCAGCCTCCTCTTCTCCAGACTGAACAACCCCAGTTCCCTCAGCCGCTCCTCGTACAACCTGTGCTCCAGACCCTGCACCAGCTCCGTTGCCCTTCTCTGGACACGCTCAAGTCATTCAATGTCCTTTTTGTAGTGAGGGGCCCAAAACTGAACACAGGAATTGAGGTGTGACCCCAGCAGTGCTGAGTACAGGGGTCAGATCCCTTCCCTGTCCCTGCTGGCCACGCTATTGCTGACACAAGCCAGGATGCCATTGGCCTTCTTGGCCCCCTGGGCACACTGCTGGCTTCTCTTCAGCCGGCTGTCAATCAGCACCTCCAGGTCCCTCTCTGACTGGCAGCTCTCCAGCCACTCCTCCCCAAGCCTGTAGCACTGCTGGGGGTTGTTGTGGCCCAAGGGCAGCCCCTGGCATTTGGCCTTATGGAAACTCCTGCAGTTGGCCTCAGCCCATGGCTCCAGCCTGTCCAGGTCTCTCTGCAGAGCCTCCCTACCCCCGAGCAGGTCAACACTCCCACCCAACTCGGGGTCATCTTCAAACTGACTGAGGGTGCACTCGATCCCCTCGTCCAGATCATCAGTAAAGATGTTAAACAGGAGTGGCCCCAAAACCGAGCTCTGGGGGACACCACTTGTGTCTGGCTGCCAGCTGGATTTAACTCCGTTCACCACGACTCTTTGGGCCCGGCCAACCAGACAGTTTTTTACCCACCAAAGCATGTGCCCATCCAAGCCATGAGCAGCCAGTTTCTCCAGGAGAATGCTGTGGGAAACGGTGTCAAAGGCCTTACTGAAGTCAAGGTAAACAACATCCACAGCCTTTTCCTCATCCATTAAGCAGGTCATGCTGTTGTAGAAGGAGATCAGGTTTGTCAAGCAGGACCTTCCTTTCATATCATATACCCATGCTGACTGGGTCTGATCATCTGGTTGTCCCTCATGTGTTGTGTGATAGTACTCAGGGATGAGCTGCTCCATCAGCTTCCCGGGTACCAGAGTCAAGCTGACAGGCATGTAATTTCCCAAATCATCCTTCCAACCCTTCTTATATATGGGCATCACATTGGCCAACTTCCAATCTGTTGGGACCTTGCCAGTCAGCCAGGACTCCTGGTAAATGATGGAAAGCAATTTGGCAAGCACCCCAGCTAGCTCCTTCAGCACCCTCGGGTGTATCCCATCTGGTCCCATGGACTTGTGCAGTAGGTGACTGATTATCTCCTCCTGGATTGCGGGAGTGTCTTTTTTTGCAGTCTCTTGTGTTCTGGCTGAGGAGGCTGGATTCCCTCAGTACAACTAGTCTTGTTATTAAAGACTGACGCAAAGAAGGCATTAAGCACCTCAGCTTTTTCCTCATCGCTTATTACCATGTTTCCTTCTGCATCTAGCAGGGGATGGAGACTCTCCCTGGTCTTTCTTTTGCTGTTGACATTAGAAACATTTCTTGTTATCCTTGACTGCTGAAGCCAGATTAATTTCCAGCTGGGCTTTAGACCTCTTGATTTCCACCCTGCATAGCCTCATAGAATCTTTGTAATCATTGTGAGTGGATAGCCCCTTCTTCCAAAGGATGTAGACTCTTTTTTTCTCCTTGAGTTGCAGCCAAACTGTTGAGCCAAGGTCATCTTCTCTGTCACCAGCTTCTCTTACAGCACCTGGGGACCACCTGCTCCTGTGCCATTAAGTCTTCCTTCTTAAAGAGTGCCCAGCCTTCCTGGACCCTTACGCCCTTCAGGACCATCTCCTACGGGATCCTGTCAAGTAGTTGCCTAAACAAGTCACAGTCAGCCCTTTGGAAGGCCAGAATGTCATTTTGCTTCCCCCTCTCCTGACCTCTCTGAGAATAGAGAACTCTATTATTTAATGTGCCCTAGTCGGCCTCCAACTGCCACACGCTCCACCAGTCCTTCTCTGTTCACAAAGAGGAGATCCAGCAGGGCACCTTCTATGGTCAGTTCACTCACCAGCTGTGTCAGGAAGTTACCTGCCACACATTCCAGGAATCTCTGGGACTGGTCTTGCTCTGCTGTGTTGTATTTCCATCAGATGTCTGGGAAGTTAAAGCCTCCCACAAGAACAAGGGCAAGTGATTGAGGGATTTCTCCTAAATGCCTATAGAGTATTTCATCCACCTCTCTGTCCTGGGTGGGTGGCCTATAGTAGACTCCCACTGTTGATATCTGCCCTGTTGGCCTTCCCTCTGATTCTAACACAAAGACACTCCACCCTGTCTTCACCACACTTGTACTCAAAGCAAACATAACAGCCCCTAACATACAGCACCACCCCACTGCCTCTCCTTCCTTGTCTGTCCCTTCTAAAGAGCTTGTGGCCATCAGCTGGCACACTCCAGTCATGGGAGACATCCCACCATGTTTCTGTAATAGCCACTACATCATAATTTTCCTGTTTCATCATGCCTTCAAGCTCCTCCTGTTTGTTACCCATGCTGTGTGCATTGGTATACATGCACTTCAGATGGGCTGATGGCCCTAGCACCTTTTTGCATTTAGAGGTCCTGACTCTAACCTGAGCTTTCACAAATGTTACCACAGTTACTGATCCATCGATATCCCTTACATCTTTGGTGTGCTGCATGTCTCCATCCCTTTCCTCCACTTAGATAGCAGAGTGAGGGTCATTCTGGTACACCAGTCCCAAACTCTGGTTATGAAACCAGGTATTAACATTATTTCAGAAAGCAGCCATAATCTGTGAGGGCACATGGATGGTGATGAGCATTCTTCATATGAGTCTCCAGTAGTGGACCTTTTCAATGATAAGGCGATAATAAGTGTGGGGTGATGGGATGAATAAAAACACAGAGAGGAACATAGCTGGTGGACAAGGGCCAACAGAGACATTGACAAAAAGTCTCCAGTCACTAAGTAATGGGCCATTAAAAAACTACTGGTATTGCTTTGGGGAAGGCCAGCCTGGACTTTGTATCTGATAAGAAGGGGAAACAAGATGAACATGAGTATATGGGGGGACCAGTGGACTATGCAAAACTTAGTAAACAGTGTTTAGGAAGGCATAGGTGGGAGCGGGTATTGGAGGGGCCAGTCCCAACCAGTACTAGTTAATACACTTATCTGACCAAGCCCTCTGTCTGATTGGCCCAGTTTTTCATCTTTTTATAATTTTTTTTCTTAACTTTCTTTGTAATATCGGTCTTTATCCTGTGGGTGTGAGTGTTCTAAGGACTAGGTTCCAGATACTGAGGGGACCAGCATGAGTGGATATAGGGCCAGCAACAAGAGTCAGACCAGCGGTGTAGGTGTCCTGAGCCTCTGGTTTCAGCAGTAGGAGTGAGTGAGGATCTCAGCTCCAGCCACAGGGGCAGGAGCAGCACATGTCCCAGTTGAGAGTACAGGGACAGTGTGTGTCCTGGGCATGGCTACAGGTGAGGCTGGGGCAAGTAAAGCAAGTAAGGCTCTTAGCATCTGGACTGGGACTGCAGATTGTAGCCCTGGTGCCTGGTGCCTGCTGCTGATGGGGGCAGAGTGTATTTTCACATGGTTTGACCCTGTGCATGTGTGTCTTTGGCATGTGTAATTCACTACCAATCTCTTAAGTTAGACTAGCAGTGAATGGAAGATGCTGGGTCCAGGTGGGAGTATCAGGTGGGTAGAGGGCCCGTGCTGGTGTTTGGGAGGGACCTGTGAGCGCAGGTTGCCTGTGAGACTAGAGTACTTGTAAGACTGGAGTATGAGTGCATGCAAGTAAGGAGGCCCATGAGTTGAATGAAAGGGCTCTGGACCCAGGCAGAGGCCTATTATTAGGTGGACGGAGGGATATGCTGTGCTGATATTTGAGGGATGGATGAATATGGATGTGCTCATGAATCTAGAGGAGGGTGGGAAGGAGCATACTCTTTAATATTAAGTTTTAATCCTGGACAGATGAAAAGGAGTAAGACATCTTGGATGGTTATACTTAAGTTCATGTGAGTCTTGGGAGTGTTATATGTGGGTGCTGTTGAAGGCAGCACCTTGTCTGTGGCAGCTAGTTGTCACATTCACTACTGGTTGAATATGACAATGAGAAAGCAACTGCACATCTGTAGACCTGGAGGATGCACTGGGCTGGGCTCCAGCAACAGTGCAGGAGGAATCCCTGGACTGATCCCAGAGATGGTGGAGGCAGCAGCCACTTGTAACACTTATAACACTTATAACATCATAGAATGGTTTGGGTTGGAAGGGACCTTAAAGATCATCTAATTCAAACCTCCCTGCCATGGGCAGGGACACCTTCTACTAGATCAGGTTGCTCAAGTGGACATCCCTTAATATCCTCTAACACAACTGGTGAAAAAAGATTTCATAATAGATACTCAATACAGAGGCCCCCTTTTTAAGTCATGAGTTCTTGAGCTATGTGCCTCTCAAAGTTGAGAAAGCTCTGCTGAAAAAAATATCACTATATCCTTTTACTATTTTCTTGTCTGCCACTGAACATGAATAGACACGGAAAAAAAGGTCTATGTATTCCAATAACCTGATTTATATGTCTGCTTTTACAAAACTAGGGTGCTGCTGTGACTGTAAGTCAAAAATGCTAGTTTTGCCTTAACTCTAAGGGAAGTGAAGGAGATACTTTATAAATTTTGGTGTTTAAGCATTAACAGGAGGTTCTTGAGCTCATTTTGTATTCTAAGAATTTCAGTGAAGTTCCTTTCGTGACTTCACGTTCCAAACTGTAATTCCTTCTCCTTTATTTTGCATGATTCTGCAATGTTAAGGGAATTCAGCAATATTGTAATACAAAAATTAAACATTTGACATTCTAGCGTAGGGATTGCTGAAGTTTACCTGCCTCCTCTCTGAACCAGGTTGCTGTATTTAAATCCTAAAGAGACAGGAAATTGGCATTTTTATCTGGGATGAAGATCACATAAATTTTTTTGAATAAAGAAACAGCTTGATTTAATGAATAGTATGGGATTCCAGAGCTTCATTCATAGCCCCCAACCAACTATGTGACAGTAAGCATGTCACTTAACCACCGTGTCCTACTTTCACCATCTGTGAAATGCTTTGGAAAACTGAATCATAGGTCTTTTCCATCTCTAGATTCCGTTAGGTCATCCAACTGTCTATCTGCCAGTAGAAGATTGTTTCCTACATCCACCAGTGTTTTTCCAGTCTGGATTCTGTCTCCCAAGTGATTGAGCTTCCACCAGTACCTTTGGGAGATGATATTGCAGACTTCTACACCTCATTGTCAGGAAGCTCTTCTGACATTCACAATAAGAGACTTTTTTTTTTTTTTCAGTTTAACTTTGTTCTGTTTATATTCCATTATTATATGCTTGCTTGTAGTTTTAACACATGCAATTTATGCAACACCTTAAAGATCTAGAGAAGATGCATACTCTCTGTAAGTTTTCTAATATATAGAAAGAAGGACAACATAAGATTTTGAAATGCAAGGTATGAACTTCTATAATAAAGCTACTTGATTCTTCCTGAACTTATATTTAAGGAAGTGCACAGACTGCCCCAGATTTAGGACAGCAACTGTATAGACTGAGGAAACTTAACAGTGGAGCAGGATGTTAAATTGAAGTGTTGGAATACTTATCAAGGATGATTAAGTAAGGAAGAAGAGTGAAAGGAAAAAGTATAATTTAGTTGTTAAACATGAAAGTCCTTCCCCTTTATATAGTACATTTTTTTCCTAGTAATTTCTAAATTATCAAGTCTCTCACAATTTGATTTAGATTTGAATCTTTGCTAATAATTATTCTGAGCCAGTAGTTACAGTAATTACTTTTAAGGGTTTTCAGTTAGTGCCTGTCTTGTCCATATCTAAGCATAACGTTAACTACAGGTGCAGTCCAAGCACCTGGACATGTTGCATTTTCTCAAACTACAATACTTTGTATGGGCATTTCAGATTTAGGTTTTCATCTTCTTTATTGACCACAAGTGTTACAAAATTAGTGTATTTTATGTTGAAGTCATCTGATTTCCTCGGGTTTTAGAAATTCAGCAAACAGATCAGGTGTCAAAGCTACCAGCATTGTGATAAAGGCTAGGTCTGGATGAAAGCTATCCAGATAACTAGGGTTTTTTCTACAAAGTTTCTATGGGTTTGGAACTATGAATGTGTGGAAGTTATTAAGGCTCTGCGTAACAGTAGTTAAACTGCTTTTAAAATGGCCATCTGGCAAACAACTGGTATGTAACATGATTTCTTTGACATAGGAGGAGGAAAAAGCCAATATTTAGTGCGTTCAATTGATAAAGTTAATAGGACATTTTGTAATACAACATATATAAAATATATATTTTAAAATAACGAGAAATCTGTCATGGGGAAATGTTTCATAAAGTATTCAACTTTTAACAAAATCCACTTGTCCAATATTTTCTTTCCTCTGTTTCAGCTGCCAGTGGAAATGCTTAAGTCCAGGAATGAAAATTGCATGTATAGTGAGTGTCTTCAGAAAAGAGAATTTTGATTTTTCTTCTGAACTTCATTTTAGTTGTCTTAAACTTATCACATATGTGGATAAGTTCAGATGTAACTTCAGAGTCTAAGATGTTTCACTTCAAACCTTCCAAAGTATATTTATAGGACAACAATACAGGCAATTTAAACACTTCTGTAAATAAAATGACCATTCTGCATACTTTGCTGTTGAAAATCTCTATAGCCCTCAGTAGTAGTAGATACAGGCAGTTTAAGTGTAAATGATGTTTCGGAAGTCAGTAAACATAGTATTTACATACACAGAAATGTAGTATTTACATACACATAAAAAAATCATCAACAAACTGATACACACAAAAAACATTTACATACACAAAAAAAAAAAAAAATCAGTCAACAAACTATTTTATTCCCTTAAGAGATCAGTGGGAGATGCTATGAAGTTAGAATATTTATGAGGGAGGTAAACCTTAGAAAGATTTTCTAAAGTCTGATCATAAGAAGAATAAATGCATCTTTTGTCCACAGGAAATAAAGCCAGATGAAGTTACCAGACTTGCTCTTAGGACAGAAATTAATTTCGAAAGTGTCTGCAGAAAGGTAAGGCTTGTTGGTTTTTGTTTTCTTATCCCTGCTTCTGTAGCTGTGAGAACACTCCTTTGGAAGGGTGCATGTATGGGTGGGATTACGTGCATTTGCACAGTGTGTTCTGTATGTTATACTGCATCTTCATTGTAGACCTTACTTGCTTTTCTAAGGAAATTTATCCACTAGGGCGTATCTACAAAAGTTAATACATCTGTTTAGTACAAGTGAATGGTTGTCTAGGTTGATGGGCTAATCCCTAGTAACTGGAATAGAATACCAGGAAACACAGTAGTGGGTTTTGAGTCTTTATAAATAGATTTGTTTATTTGTTTTGTTTATATAGTACATATACATGGTTCAGTTATTGTAAATGGTCTAAGCTTTCAACAACAGTTGGAAAAAGGCTCTAATACTTTTAGATGCAGAGAAGTTTCCACATGTGAACAAAACATGACAAACAATAACCTGGAATAAAGGTGGAATTTTAACACCCCTGTGGCTTATTAATTTCAGTGCAGTGTGTCTCCTGAAGTTCACTGATCATACATTATTAAATATTGTCTGGCTAGTGATATCTGTAAGAGATGACATGAAGATGTACAAGTGAGAAGATGCTTGTTAAAGTAAGCAGTTGAGGTTGAGAGCAGACAGTACACTCTGAAAGAAGAGTGAAGAAGAGCAGCAATAAGTACTGTTTTAAGGGATGTGCTGCAGAAGTGATGCCAGAAAGCAATTCTGAATCAAAAATACCAATACATTAAATTGTATATTTACCTCCACGTTATCCTAAATTTCATGTAGGTATTCCACTGAAGGGGTCTGAAACCTGTAATTTTTGTAGTCTGCAGGCTAAGTTTTAATGTAGAATTGGGTCATTTCCTTCTATAAGGACATCATTAGCTTCTAATATAACTATGCTGTTGCAAAGCACAGTAATGTGTGACGTAATTCACCCATTAGCATATTGCATAGCAGGATTTCCATGCTTCATGTGAACAAAATCAACTTAATAGGAAAATATCATAGGAATTTGGTATTTTTGGAGCAGTGTTGGGATGACAGCATCTTAATGCTTTTCTTTCTCTTTAATGATAGAAGAGAGTAAGAAAAGGTCACAGATATACTGACATGGAGCTAAAAAGCAACATTCTTTTAAATTTATTTGACCACAGTTTTCCAGTCTGTAGGTGAGCTAGTCAGAAACTGGTTACTGTAATGTTAGAAATAGTGCAGAAGTGAAGATTCTGGATGTGTGAGGACACACGGAGAGGGATTTCATGCTTGAAGAGCCAGGCTAAATTGAAATGGTAAGACATTTTGTCACTTCCTGTAGGAGATTCTTCTGCCAGCAGTTCAAATGCATCAGGCTTATGCTGGTTGCATAAAGTATAGAAGCACCAAAATTAAATAACTGATGCTGTTGTTTTAAAGGACTTTACAGTTGAAATTTTATTTTCTAAGAGAACAATTTTATTGCCAAGAATACAGAAGGAATATTACTAATCTTACTAGTTTATTTTGTTCCTTTGTTTTTGATGTATTCATACTCATGGTTGACTGTATGCTTTCCATATATACTTAAAATAGGCTTTCATTTGACTGTAATCCTTGGAAACAGATAATATGGGTATCTTCATGGAATTGTTTTGGTTTCTAGAACTGTTGTTATATCTGCTTCTTTCTGGTGCTGATCTTGTTTTTCAGTGGTACAAAAGTCAGTCTCACACCTTGTAATGAACAGGTCTCATGTTTCAAAGCAACTTTATGGATGGGTGCTGATGCTTTTTTAAACCCATAGAAGGTTTTTAACCTCAATGCAGTAGAACATGTATGGTTAATTATTACAGTACTGTTCACAGGTGGTGGCTAAGCCATCATAACTTTTTTGGTTGCTATTTGTCAGCCGTAGCATATCCTCAACTAAAGAAGGCATCCCTCTTGTGCTTTAACAAAAAATAATTTTCCAGTGTGTTATTTCTTATTTTCCCACAGTTAGTTAATAAAAATAAAAATAAAAATAAAAATAAAAATAAAAATAAAAATAAATCATTGATTATCTATCCCTAGCAGTATTCTGTAGGTCACTTGAAATGCAGACCATACTGTTTACCTTTTCATTAACTTGAGTTTCGAAACACTTGAAGAGAAACATCCTGTGGCTGTTTTCATTTTCAGAATAGGTTTGTTTTCATTGATAAAAGTCAGTCTGCTTTTAATTCACTGTGGAATGCTGAATATTAGTTTTTCATAGTGGACATGTAGTCAAGATATTTGTTTAATTCCTTTGACCCACTGAGGTTTTATGTTCCATTACTGTGTTTCCCCATATATTTTTCAGAGTAAGATAAGCATACTTTTCTATTTAAAAAGAGTGTGCATAGATTTCAGTCAAGTACAATAAAGTTGCCCTAAGTGTTTAGCAAATGGCACTCTAACTTGAGTTCTTACAATTTAGCTGTCAATATTGCTATATTACATTAGCTAGGAAGCAAATCAGATATATGAGTGAGCTGGTAATGGTCACCAGCCACATACGCAAGACTTCTCCTTTCCTAATTTATAGAAATAGGCTTACCATGTTACTGTAACACAAGGAGTAGGTGAACAGTTCTTTGTGCATCTCTGATGAAATATCTTTAATCCATTTTAATATTACTGCAGCTGGCACGATTGCTATCAACAGGTGATAAATTCTATTGTAAAAATTGTAATGAATATTGCCATGCAAGTTTAACTAGGCTTTACATTGTTGGAGCTTAGTTACAGCTGTTGAAGAATAGAACCTGTATTTTCTAGGTTTTGACTGAGGTTTTGTGCACTTTCTGTACATAGTTGCTTACTGTCTGCAGTAGTTGCTCACCATTAATAAAATTGAAAACCATGTGGCAGATCTGTACCTAATGTATTTTTAAACTAATATTTCCAGCTGTGATTGCATTTTGAAGTGCTCCTTACAGCTTATGTACCTGAACTGTTATGGGAGGCTTGGTTCATTAGTGTTGTGCTCCAGCACACTGAGCCTATAAACTGGAAGCTAATCCTAAAAATGCTGTCATTACAAGCAGGAAACTGACTAGGGAACTGACAGGTTTTAACTGTTGTCTTCTAGTTATTACTAACACTGATTTAAGGAAACTTAGGTTAAGATAGGCAGGATAAGTAGGTTAACGTGTATTATTTTTCCAGTATTAGAGAAATTATATGTATCATGTGTGGAGTTTCTCCAGAAAAGGGGACATTGGTCCACCTGTGAACAACTCCATCGTAACTGCAGTTAGTTTTGTTGCGCTTGCACTAATGTTAACAGGTTCTAACTTACTGTAGCATCTCATTTAGGGTTTTTTTCCAGTACATGTTTGGTATATAGGACATGAGAAAAAAAAACAACCACTGTGTTTTAAACACTGAGAATGCAGCATAATGGAACAGTACTACATGCGATGATCTAGAGTGTCATCTCACCTTAAGTCAAAATGCTACTTTTAAAAAAAATAATAAAGTCTGTGTGCTTCAAAATTAAATGACTTTCAGATTTTGGGGTGGGGTGGGGGAGTAGTTGAAACTAAAACTGCAAAGAACTATTGTATTTTTCTTTGAGTGAAGAATAGAGTACCAGTATACGTTACTGTCAGAGCTTGAATTGAGCACATGCTTTTGACTTGAAGAAATAACAACAAATACTCACAGATGATAAATGCATCTTCTGTTCTTTGCTTTAAGATATAATCTTCACATAACCTTAGGAGCACAGTTTTCCTTTTTCTGCACTGAGCCCTAATCTGTTTTCCTTGAGAAGAGCACCACCTTTTCCTACTAAGTCCTGTATTTTCACCTCTTACTCTAATGTCATGTTTGAATCATGCAGATGCTTGTCTGCAAAGAGGATTCTGCCCGGGAAATTTTGAGTATATTGTGATCTTCAAATTTGTTGGGGCCATGCCACATCGCTGTGAGTCTGTGATTACTGAAAAGCTTTCCATAATTTCTAAGTGTGTTGAGAAACTTCTTCTAGACCAGAAATGTAAGCCATTACTAGCTCTTAGAAGGGTTTTTTTTGCTAATGTAAGGCCTCGTGAGCTTATTTTGGTTTGCTTCTTGTTCACGAACCAACTTTGTCTTGTTTGGAATTTAAAAGGAATTCAGAGGCTTTAGAAACAGGATCTCAGGCAGCTCATGCATGGCCATAGAGAGACTTGCCAGGATTTTACTGAGCAGCCTGGTGCACAGCATGATTTTGATCATTAACAGTCTAAGCTACCTGGTGAGGACAGATGTACAGATGACATTACTGCTGTCTAACTTCAGGTCCAGGTATTTTTAATAGAGACCCAAAGACTGTTATGCTACAGTTAAAGTTCTGGGGGTTATTTCAGGGGTGAGTGAATTTTATATCTGTGGCTCATTACCAATATGTCTCAAATGAATTTGGGATTGGGGAACCAGCTAAATACTAACAGTAGTAAGAAAAGTTTTTCTGCATTTTATCAAATGAGAGTTCTACTGCTTCACATGTGAGGAGACCCCATTTCACCTCCCAAGCTCCTATATGCATTCACTGTATCTCTGTTGTGGGACTAAGGAAGTCCTTGTGCAAGAAGGACATGAGAAAGAGGTAGAAAAGTAATTTTGCTCAGGACAGACAGGAAGATAAGGGGATGATGTTACAGGACTGATTATGTATTACCTTTATGTCTTTCAAAAGAGTGTTTAAATCACATTATCAAAACAGCATTTCTCAGATTCATACCACCTTCTTTTTAAACTGTGAAGCTGATACCTTGAAACTAGGCTGTTCATCAGTCCACAATATCTCTCATCAGTAACAAAAAAAAGAGCAAGGATAGGACAGTCACAGTGCTTGTGTTATTTTATGTTCTTCTTTGTAGATTTACACTAAAAATGTGTTTCACACCAACGATCTGTGAAAGGCAGTTTATGAAAGGCTACTAACTTTGAGACATTGATTAACAGTAAGTAATTATTTGGAGCATCGAGTTCCCTGGAGTATATCACTAGATGGTAATCTTTGGTTACAGGACACTAACACATACAAGACATGGTTACACAATCAGTAAATGCATAACATTTATTCTAATGAATTCACTTATTTATTATGGAAATTTTAAACTTGATAATACTAGTACTTTGTGTGACAGGGAAAGAAAGCAATATATTATTTCTGAATTGAGTAGAACTTTTGATTAAACACGTCTGCATTCAAGGAGGAACAGTCTTATCTGTATTATCTAACTTCGAAAAATATAAATGTTTCTATTTTAGCTGACAATCCTAAATGTACAATTGTGATCTTTGCCTTAATTTATTTTTAAAATGTACCTTCTAGTGGCAAGTATATAAAAACAAAATGTCTGCATGCTTTGTGGATTTAATCTGAGGAAATGCGCTGAATCATAAAAGGGGCCTGATGCAAAGTCTCTTGCAGTTTAATTGGAGACTTTCTGTTAACTTCAGAGGCTTTGGATCAAGTACATAATAGTTGCAGTCTTTAGTTTGAGTTTTGGGGGATTTTTCCACAACCTCCTCCTTTCTCACTGTACCCCCAACCCCCCCTGAAGATTCTACTCACTCCACAAACATTCTGATTAGGAAAGATGTTATTATTGATACAGAACTTCTGTTTCTATTGTTACTGCCTTTAATAGTAGCGTAACAACGTAATTACTTATGTGGATTTTTAACATTATTTGCTTACAAAAATACTTTGTGTGCAATCCATAAACCATAGAGAGAGGACTACTGTATGAATCAGTCTTTGTGTAACAGAGATGTGATAGTCCATCAGCTTTGATAATATGCTTATCGTTAATTCACTTCGCTGTTTTGTGGTTTGATTTTGGCAGTACGGAGGCTAGTGGATTTGAGGGACCTATAAAAACTTCATTCTCTTTTTATCTAAATTTTGGTTGTTACATTCTTCTTAAATAAGAAATTGTGGAGACAATCAGAGTATAATTATAAGAACAATATGTGATAATTTAATGGCTTAATGGTCACCTGCCTGGACTCTGTTAAACAATCTCAGTCTCATTCCTCTTCTACACCTGCCTCCTTTTATTAATTTATTGGAAACTTTGTTATAAACTTTACTTAATTTTGGTTCAAAATTAATGTATTGCCTTGTCCATACAAAGATATTTCCATTTCGCCAGCGATGTGTTTATGCTGCACATAGTGAAATAATAATACTCCATTTAATTTTGTACATGTTAAAATGTTCTGTTCCTTTCTTATTTCAGTATGGAAATAAAGGTATTCATTTGCATATCAGATGCCAGCTATACTTTTCTCTGTGTAATAGTTGTATCTGTCAACATCTTATGTTTTTGGAAAAGTGTTGCATTGATTTAATAGCAGTTTCCTGTAACACAGGCTAAAATAATTGGCTTGATGCTGGGAATGAGTGTTGCAGAGTTGAATTCTTTTTGTCCTGACTGTTTTGACTCTGAATGGAAGTTACACTGAATGTATGAAGCCACTGTTTCCTGAGAATTTTCCATGTCAAACACCAGATGTTAACATTAAACAGGAATATCTGTGGTCTTTGTAAGACTACTGATGAAGTGAAGAATTTTGCATTCAGTGGTGAATATCACATTCAGGCGTAAATACTTTCTCTGTGTGACTGATTGGTTTTTGTTTTCTTTTCCTGAAGATTTCTCATCTTCCAGATCTGATCACTTGAACTGCAAACTGTTTAGCATGACTTTTATATAGATTCCTCTATACTTTAGAGCCTAGAATTGATTGCTATGGCTGCAACTGAAGTTTTATGACACTATATAACTTAAGTATGTCAATTTTTGGACAACTCTTTCTGTACTCTTCTCCCATGTACTTCTCCCACCTGATTGTTCATCTGACTGCTAGCCGAGCCAGTATCAATCCCTTCACAGGCTTCCAGTGGGAGAGTTCAGGCTCACGTCTGTGCTCTGTGCTGTCTGTTGCCCTCTCACCTTTGGTTAGCCATTCCATTCCCACCACCACTCTTTCCCACTCTGGGCCAGTTTGTATATCTCTTCACCATTAGCCCCTCTGCATTCAAACTAGGGTGCCATGCTTGTGGCATGTCACTTGTTGAGAGCAAGGAGATAGACTAGACCAAAGTTACCATCATCTTCAACAGAAGAGTAGCAGTTGCAGTGATCTCAGTTTAATTATAGCTTGGATTTGGTCCATTCTGGAAAGAATGTTTTTTAAGTTCAGTATTTAAATAAACTGCAAGTACCTTTGGCAGTTTTTCAGAGATACTGTATTTATCTGACAAAAAAGCTGTCTCCTGTCAAATTTTGAATTACTAGTCCAGGGATTTTTCTACCATTTATTTGCATTCCTGTGAAGCTGTATGACTTAATTTTGTTGCCTGGCTGAACTGATTATTCAAGATTATTAAAGTGTATTCCTGTCCTTACACAAGGCTTGTTCTCAAAAGCCATGTGGTTGCTTTTGTTGTGAATATGTTAATTTCACTTACTGTGTCAGACCAGAATGTGGGCAGGCATTTTGTTGTCAATAAAGCTCAGAGGGAGTAAGTACACATTTTTGTAAGCAATATTTGGCTTGGATTATCTAGGAAATTCAGACACAATAAACATACTTGCAAGAGCATAAATGGATAGAAAGGTGAGTGTAGAAGAGCAGTGTTTTTAAGGTCAGATATGCCTTTGGTAGTGATACTGTGATGCATGGTGCTTCACATGCATATGGCTAGTTTTTTTCACAGCACTCATAAATGACAAGCAACTCTCAACTTTCATTTCTGTTTTGAATGAGTATTTAAGTGATGTGTATAAATATCTTACTGGATATGAGCTATCATGGGAACAAAAGAGGAAAATGTTAGAAGTAGTTTTGGTTTTATGCTTTCCTTGAAAACAAATGGAGGGGAAAAAAAAATGTAGCATAACAAGTTTTTTTTTTTTTTTTTTTTTTAAGGGAGGAAGGCCAAGTTCTAGAATCTTCTTGGTATCTGTCTCCAGCATATTGTTGAGACTTGCACATAATGCCCAAGAGGCAGGCAGAGGTCCAGAATGTCAATGAATGGATGAGAGTATGATAAAGAAAGGAGAGATTTAGGTGTTTAGCTAGCAGGATGGATGACCTGCATCAAAACCAAAATTGTCCTAGGCTGCTGGCACTGAAAATTTTAAAGGCTATAAAGGAATACTTAAAACTACAAGCAAGGGGAAGATGATATACATGGAGTACCATTTGATTCACAGTGACATAACCAACAGGGGGCATGTGGCTGCTTTGCAGGATGTTTCTTAAAGGCCAAGGAGGAAACAGCTTGATCAAAGAAATAACAAAGGTTAATCAAACTGCTTACCTTCCCAGTTGATTGGCACCCCCACTACGAAGCTACAGAGAAAGGGTGTAAAGTATGAATGCTTCTATACCAATACTTGACCTGAAAAAAATGTATTGGGGAGAAACTAGAATATCTGGCATAAAACTTTATCACAGATATAGTAAATATCCTTCTGCCAGGTCTTCAAGATAATTAATGAAAAGTTCTATCCTTACTGAGATAATGGGGGAGTATTTACATGCATAAAACTGATTCTGTGTTGTGAAGCACTGTATTTTAAGTGTAGCAGCACAAATGTATTATGGGAAAAGAGAAGCACTAAGAAGCCTTTTGAAGGGAAGTTTCAACTGTCATAAAAGTTAGGTGCTGGTGATGTTCTACAGCCACCAGTCAGAATGATGTTTGTGAACAGATGTTAAATGAGATTAGAGAAGCTACAAATTTAGGATGGATATTGATAGTGAGAGTTTTCAGTTACCCTTAATCTTTGAATTGCATCCTTTATGTGTTCATAGGGAAAGTAATCTATTTATAAAGTTAATCCAGGGGCAGGGAGAAGGATATGACCAATGCAGCAAGAAGGCAGAATCTTTTCCCTGTCTTGCCATCTATCTGCTTATCCTCTAAGTATTAGTACCCATTGAACAGATTTCAACTAAGGTGACTGGAGGTGGTTTTAAAGCATTAACTTCCAACAGAATTTTAGTGTGAGAAACCAAGATCAGTGTATCATGAGGGAAAGGTGGCCATAGTTCATTACCTCTTGATCTTGTTTTGAGAAGCATGACAGAGCTGGCACAGAAGATAAATGCAAGGAACAAGAACATGAGGTAGAACATACATGAATTGGAATCTTTCATTATTTTGGTTGCTTAGAGGACTTAAGGTGTTAAGATGTCTTTAATGTTATATAAACAAATGTAATCACATTAAAGGCTGATAGCTAGTCACACATTACTAACTGGAAAAGTTCTTTCTGTATATATGCTTGACTAAGAATTGCATTACAAAATCAGAAGAAATTAAATCTGACATTCCTGATATTTCTCAAATGAAAAACAGCTGCTGCTGTCTTTTGCTCTTTTTATTTTTATAAATGAAACTCTATCAGTTTTTCATTATATATCATAAAAATAAAGTACAAAAACATTCTAATTTCTTCCCCCCTTTCCTATCCACATCCGTATTTAAAGTGCTACAATTCAGAATTAAGAAATTGATATTTATAAAAATAAAGACAAAAAAAAAATAGTTACAGAATTAGGAGGGCTCTTTCAGTTCAATATGAAGCCTGTCAGTCTATTAACACTGGAAAATCAAATGAAAAATGCTGGAGGCACTGTGGCTTGAACTTTTTAAAACTTAACTGTAGAAGGAGAAAAATCAGAAGTTCTTCAATTACTGGAATTCTGTTTAAAGATAAATCTTATCTATGGGATGTCAATGAATGGAGCTGGTAAGACGTTAAAAAGTTACAGCTTGATAAAAATGAGACCATAATAATACAGCATATTGGCTCTCTATGGCAAGATTAATAGTTAAGAGAAGGTATGAAAAATGTGAGGTAATTAGTCACTTAGTAAAAGTATAACAGCATTAAAGTTCAAGAGTGATGGTCTAGTTTTTCTTGGGTTTGGAATAAAATAATTGCATTACGATTGAAATGGTTGAGTGATTACACATTAGGAAAATTCTGCATGCCAGAGTTCAGTAATAATAATGTTAATGCCCTAGAAGATGCCCAATAGCCTCTAAGCCATAAAGGTGACTGTTCTATGTGCCTGATATAAAATGTGAACATTCAGGATTTCCATTTATTTTACATCCATCATCTGCTGATATGCTTAAGTAATATCAGGACTTCCATATATATCTGACATGTGTTTATCATTAGAGTAAGTTTCAAATGCATATATTCCCTCAATAGACTTAATGATGGAAAATCTACATTTTGGTGCCAAAGAACTGGTATGTTTATCTCAGATGTTTTAATAGTTTTTCAGTGAACAGAATTTGTGTTTCCATTGTCTTTTTCAGAAAGTGGCTGAAAAACATATAGATTAAAAGAAATCTGTTTTCAATTGTGCATGAAAATCGCAATGCGGTATGCCAAAAAATTCTGTCTTGTTTTGAATAGCATATTATAATATGGCCTACCCCTGGCTGGTGTGTGCAGAGTTTGTGAAGTCTTTAAGTCGTCTGTGTGTCCAAACCCTGGATCTCATATTTAGTTCCTTCAGCAGCGCTCTGAACATAAATACATCTCTCATGAGAGTTTTATCTGAATATGTTGACCTGACAATACTTTGATTATATGTAGGTGTGTTCCCTGGTGGTAATGCTTGTAAATGCAAAGGTCTGAGCAAGGCAGTGTTTGTTGGCAGGGATAAATACATTGTACATCTTTTACCTTATAAATATTTTACATTATAAAATATCTGAAATATACCTGATTAAATTGGAGCTTGTTTTTCAAATGTTAGCTAGTTTTCAAACTTTTCCTATGTTTTATATCTGAAGATCTGAACTATGTCTACTTTCCCTGTTAAACTATGCTTATGCATATGTGCTTATACATACGGTACTGTATCGGGCTGATCTGACAAGTGATAATTTGAGATTTGAGGATCTGTTTTACAGTGAAACACCATTAAGGATGTCTTAAGATTACATCTGGAAGTTCAGCACAGAGTTTGATCACCAAATTTGACTTCATAATGGGAGTGATGTATATCTCAATTCTGAAACTTCTCAAGTTCATCCAAGGCAGAATATTGTGAACTTCTTGGTTCATTACATAGTTTTAATAATGCAGAGCTCATACGTGTATATCGCCAGTTTATTTGCTGCCATCTGCTTCCACTCAGTCTTTGGACATGCCCTTGATGCACAGCTGGATCTTGGGAGCTCTGATGCTTTCAGATTTTAGTGAACTTGAACAGTTCTGTTTCCTGCTTAGTTTGCAGCACTGCCTGAGTGTTGTTGGTCTGCTTTGTGTTTCTGCTCTCTTTTCTATTACAAATCAGTAATCACTTTTTAAAATTTTGTGTTTCCAAATAGCGTTTTTTTCAAATCTCATTTTGAGATTGGTCAGCTTAACTCCCTGTTCAGACTTAATAATCAGTTGCCTGTTTTGAGTCTCTAGACCCTCATTCTAGATGGCCAGTTACAAGCAAATGATCTGTCAACTTCACTTTTCTGCAAAAGTCAGTTGTGGTTTCAGATCTGATACATAGTGGTTGTCAAACCAATTTACATATGACCTTTGCTCCAAATTTCACTATGTACTCTGAAGAAATCTTCATGATTTTGTGGCAAAGATCTTTTTCTTAGTATTGTTCACAGCTACTGCCTCTTATCCAAGATGCATTTTCTTTCTTTTCCCCCTGAAGTCCATTTTTTGGGTTTATAGTTCATTATATTTTGCTTTCCAGTTTAGTTTCTCAGTACAATTGTCTTTTTCAGGCGATTTGGGTTGGGGAGGGGTTGGTTGGGGGTTTTTTGTGGGGTTCTCAGTGTGGGGGTTTTTTGTGTGTCTCAGTGGCATCTATTTTACTGTGCTGTGTGCCAAGGTTTTATTTAGCTTGGCAAAACACATGTATTTTATAGTGATATAGTGCCTCAACTGTTCAGATGTCAAAATAGATGCATTTCGTGTATTTTATACAAAGCTATATGTAAAAAGCAAAACCAACGTAGCCTTTATAGGGTTACATTTTATGTATTTGATTTTACATTGCTGTAAGTCAGAACTGTACATATTTTGTACAAGTTAATTGTACTGAATCATCAATTCAAATTGTATAATATTTTTACAGTACAGATAGTTCTTAATTTCTTTTAGACTCTTATAGGGGGAGTACTCTTTTCACAACTGCTTTCCACTGGCAATTTGTTGACACCATAGATCCATTTGTCTATAGCATAAAGTAACGTTCATCATGCTTCTAGGTTTTCTTAAAGGCCAGCATAGCTTTCAGTGTTGTCATCCCAATGAGTTAGACCACCACAACTGTGGGGGGAAGTTGGCATGGTGCTTGCTTTATGTCCTCTTTCATGACCTTGAGAAGTTAATATTTTTTTCTTTAAAAATATGTGCATTGCTTGTGTGGGATGCTGAACTGAGAGGATTGTAGACACATATTCTTACTAGCCCTGAAAGAAATGAAGATGAGTTAGCAACATTTGAGTTTTCCCACAATCTTGTTTCAGTTTACACGTAGATTTGACCCCATTCTCCATGAGGAGATAATTAAGAATCTGTGCTTGTTTTATTCAGGATTTTTTTGCTCTGACTTCTCTTTATTGAAACAATAATAAGAATTATTTTATACATAAAGAGAAGGAAGGTATTAGTAGAAGATTAAGTATGTAATTTGAACTTGGGCAGGTCTGGGGTTTATGCCAAGCTCTGCTATAGATCACTGTGGTAGTTTCAGATGAAACACTCCATTTCTCTTTTACCATTTCCCAATCTGAAAAATAAGCATTTACCTCACACTTGTATGGTTGGCTAAACTGGTTGTGACAGGTTAATCTAGAGGAACTCTGTTGACTTTTATATTCCCGTTAAATATGGTCTTTTAACACTTCTAAAGTGCTAGGCTTCTTAAAGGGCCTTTAAACTTTTTCGGATGTTGGGATAAGATTTTTTTTATCATGCATGCATCAAAGAACAGCAAGCAATCTACTTTTGTTTGAACTTAGGGCTTATTTTTAAATCTCATGTTTCTCCCTGATGCTGGATTCAAGAGTCCGCAGAAGTCAATAAGTTGACAGTCAGTGCTACTGCCAATGCAAGGTCAGTTAGATTCTCCAGACCTTTACCTTCTATTGTGTGCAGTTCTGTAGATGAGTGAAAAGATTGACCAGAGTACCTCATGTTTCCATGGGTCTTCAACTTCCATAATGCTTGCAAGATAAAGTAAATATCCAAATACATTCATTATTGAATTACCAAGATAACAGAAAATAATGTAACCAATATAAACTGTAGCAAGTGTTGGAAAGAATAACAAGAGAAGGTGGACTTCCAGTTTACTTGTGTATCTGATGTTTTGTAAGAAATTGCTCTGGTTTAAAAAAAAAAAAAAAAAAAAGCTTTAGATCTGTTAAGAAAAACATTTTCACTTCAGTTGGAAATTTTTCGTCCATCTATTTAAAAAATTATAAATAGTCCAATAAAAAAAAAAGTTTAAACTTGCATGATTTCCTGAGATCCGTACAAAAGTAATTGCTGTGAAGAACTTCTCACCTATCTTGCTATTAATAAGCTTGTACAGCTGCCTCTTCATAACACCTGTACCATCATTTTGTTGTTATGTAGAAAATTGTGGAGGCTTGAGCAAAAACTGAGTAAAAGTTGCTTAAAAATGTGTCAGGCTTTGGCTGTCCATTTCCAGTGCAGAGTCTGAA
The DNA here is from genome assembly GCF_003259725.1 of Athene cunicularia. NCBI lineage: Eukaryota > Metazoa > Chordata > Aves > Strigiformes > Strigidae > Athene > Athene cunicularia. Next base: position 7,131,202 of record NW_020799142.1, on the reverse strand, counting down.
ATGTTTGTGCTGATATTTCTCTCCTTTGAATCCTGTGAGATTGCTCTCTGTTAGTTCTGTATTTGGGTGAACCACCCTTTGTTAAACACTTGCCAAATCCAACAGAAGCCTGCATTCCCTGGTTGATCCGTCGTCTTATCAAGGTGAGTGTATCAGGTTTGCGTGCCAAGGTTTTGGTAGCAGGCAGGGCTACAGGGGTGGCTTCTGTGAGAAAGTGGTAGAAGCTTCCTCTGTGTCCAGTAGAGATAATTCCAGATGGCTCCAAGGTGGACTCGCCGTTGGCCAAGGCTGAGCACATCAACAATGGTGGTAGCACCTATGTGATAACATATTTAAGAAGGGGGAAAAAAAACCCTGCACAACAACTGCAGCTGGAGAGAGGACTGAGAATATGTGAGAGAAACAACTCTGCAGACACCAGGGTCAGTGAAGCAGAAGGGGGAGGAGGTGCTCCAGGCACCAGAGATTCCCCTGCAGCCTGTGGTGAAGACTATGGTGAGGCAAGCTGTCCCTGTCCCCCTGCAGACCATGGAGGACCCCACGCTGGAGCAGGTGGATGCCTGGAGGAGGCTATGACCCTGTGAGAAGCCCATGCTGGAGCAGGTTTCCTGGCAGGACTTGTGACCCCATGGGGTACCCATGGTGGAGCAGTCTCTTCATGAAGGACTGCACCCCATGGGAGGGCCCACGCTGGAGCAGTTCATGAAGAACAGCAGCCTGTGGGAAGGACTCATGTTGGAGAAGTTCAAGGAGGACTGTCTCCTTTGGGAGGGGCCCCACTGGAGCTGAGGAAGAGCATGAGTCGTCTTCCCCCTGAGGAGGAAGGAGCAGCAGAGACAACAGGCCCCTGAGCAGCTGAGGAGGAGGACTGATAGAGCAGTTTTGGTGAGCACCTGGTGTCCAGCCAGGGTCAACAATCTCTTGCTGTTGGGAACTCAGAGACAACAATGCTGCTATGTGTGATACCAATAACTAATTGCCCCTCATAGAAGAATCTTCACCATGTCTGGCAGCCACAGATCACATACTCTGTCTTACAGACATAAAGAGGGAGAACTAGCAACATTCACAGTCAGAACATAACTTTTCTCAAGGGTCTTATTCCAAAGCAGTATGAGGTCATGGGATAGACTTGGATGGCAGCCACAATCTGGCACCTTCAGCCACCCTGTGACTCCACATTAACCACATCTGTTATAATGAAGGACAGCTGTAACTAGTTAGAGCTCTGGGAAGAACGTGTGGATTAACAGGTTTTCTGGTTTGGGTTTGGTTTTTTTTTCAGTAGAGAGACAGCTCTTATCCTAAGCTGTTACAAAGGGCATTTGCGATGACGTCTTGTTTTGGCCCAGAATTGGGGATTTTTTTTTTTTTTACACTTACCTTGGTTAGCATTATTTCTGTCTTTTTTTTTTCATAAAATCAGACTTGTTACACTCAACATTAAATGCTCTTCTAGTTAGTTTAGAAACTTGAGTATGACATACTTCAAGGCTACTTTTTATGTCATGACTCTTGCCATATACTGCATACTTGTCTGTGGGGTTTCTGACTGTCTCCATTTGATTGTCATTATTTTAAATAACTGAGATGATCTAAAGTGGCAGATACAGGGCCACCAAGCAATACCAGTTTAGTAGCAATGTCCTTTGACCCTTTGCTACTAGAATGTTGAAGTTTTAGGAGCAGTCCTGTTTCTGGTGAGACCTGTAACAAGGCCTTCTATACAAAAGCAAATTGAAGAATAGAGTATGACCTCTTTCTTCCCTATTATTCATCATAGTTATATCAGAGTGGGTATGAACAAAAGTAGATGTGAACAGGAATGAAGTGATGGTCCAAAGTCTCCATTTCATGTTCCCAAATTAATCCCAGGCTTCTGCCTTCTAATTAATTCTTCCTGAAGCTCTACTGTCTCACGCGTGTTGATAAGGTATCCCTTCTATCTCCTGCAATTTTATCTGCCCCAGGGCCGTGAGACACTCATTTTCTCATTCTCGCTTTATCACCTGTATTGTATGAAGCAGGTACTACCCACACAACTTCTGTCTGACTTTTTTTTTACCCAGTTCTTCCAGCTCCTAGAGTCATTCCATACTTCTTCTGACCCCTACTCCAGCACATCTCAAAAATTCATTGTGAATCTGTTTGTATCTTCCCAATCATTGCCACATTGTACAAAGTTTGTGTCTCTTATGTAGGGCATGCATGTGTGTTTGCACATGTATAAGTTACACATACACAACTGCTGCTCTATTCTGCTATAACTGGTAAGTTATGTTTTTGAGGTTTGTGCACCTGTGTGCACATCTACTATTCAGGATGGAAAATGCTTGTTTATGCAGTTTGGATTTCTTTTAATTTTAAGAGATTTGAAAATACAGAGGTCAGTGCAGCTAATTCAGTTAAATGTCCACATGAATTTTAATGAAATATGTCAGTGCTGATGGATAGACATCTTTAATACTATATACAGAAGCAGTGCATCATTTACCAGTATAAAAAGTTTGAGGAGACAAGATCTTGACTTTCAGGTTGTTCAGCATGTAGCTTACCAGCTTCTCACTGAAAAGTGTGATTAAACACTGCTCAGTTGTCTTCTTCACTTTGCAGTGCTTCAGTTGCACACTGAAGGAATAGTGTTCCTATGGAAATTACTAGGACATTCTTGCATGAAGCAATGTGTGAAACTGCAGTGTGAAATAATATAAGAAGTAGCAGGAACATGTGAGAATATATGTGTACAATTCTAGTATCTACATAATTAAACATACTAGGGGGCCAAGGAGGCGGAAAGGGTGTTCTTGCTGTAAATATAGTTGATGTTTTTCTGTTAAGTTTTATTTTCTGCCAAGGTTTTATGTACTGGAAAATACGTAAGGAAAAATAAATTGAGCATTGAATGTGCCAAAAACCCAGAAAAATGGGAAATTTTAAAGAATGTGAATGTCATAGTGTATGTTTGTTGGCTACTGTCTATCAGTGTGAGTAGTGTTTGTGAAGTATTTTGCTATAAGGAAAAAATATGGTTATTCCATATGGATTGGCATGTACACCCTTTCTATAAATACTTGAATTAAAGGACACCAGATGTTGCACAGAAGCTGCTGCTGCTTTCTGAACTTCATGGTATATTCTTTCAAAACCCACAGGAAGTAACTGAGGGAGAAAGTGTATTAATTAAGTTCAGAAATAGATTTTCCAGCTATAGAAAAATCTCCAAAGAAAATAGTGTTTGATCTTCAGAAATGTAAGCTTGCTCTCCCAGGAATCTGGTGGCAGCATGCAGCACTGTCACATGGGGATCAAAATTCAGATTTCAAGTTCTCAGAGCTAGGCTAGACTAAAAGTAAGCCAGTCTGTGGCCCTTGGAAATGGACCCGTCTTTTGACCCGTCTCCTCTGGCCAGTGTTCATAGTTCTGTAGACAGTCTACAGAGAAAATACTTTTCCTTTTTTTTTTTGACCTGAAGAAATAACATTGTAATAGCAAAGACTTGAGGAGAAAGGAAAGTACTAGAATTCCCAGATGCACACTTCAAACATAAAATATGACCGGACATACCCAGAGTGTATTTTATAAGCTCTAGAACTATGGCAAAAGAAATACAAATGGAATTTGCTTTACATTGGTTGAGGAACAAGATGTACATTTTGCAAACCAATTAAATGTTTCTACATTTAGAAGTACTGGCTCTGCTGTAGCTGTAGTCTTGTCTTCTGCTCCATTTCCTTTAGAAGAAGGCACTGAATGTGACTCTTCTTCACTAGTAGTTGGCATGAAGTATCCATCTGTCTTTATGCAGTGAATACATAACTGTTTAAGTGGCATAATTCTGCTGGAAGAAAATGTACATTAAAACAAGCTTTCCCACTGAGTCCCCTTATGTCAAGCAAAGCAGATACTTTAAACATGCATTGCTGATGTGTTAGATAGTGTTTGTGTCATGGTTTGACCACAGCCAGCAACTAAGCGCTCAGCAGCTGCGCACATCCTGCAGGATGAGGATAGCATCAGAAGAGCCAAAGTGGGGAAAACTAGTGGCTTAAGATAAAGACAGTTCAATATGAGAAGCAAAGCTGTGTGTACATGAAAAAGAGAGTAAGGATTTATTTGCTACTTCCCATCCGTGAGCAGATGTTAGGCACGCCCTGTTCATGAATTTGCTTTGCATGTGTGTCTCGTCCTATGCGGTGGGTTACAAGGGGGTGAATCTTTTGAATTCCCCAAGAGGCTGCGTGTGGGTGGAAGAGCCAAGCTCTGCTCGGCAGAGTGGAAGGGCAGGCCGAGTCACCACAATGACTCAGAGGAATAATTGTGCTGCTGACTGTACTGACTGATCACTTCAGTGAATAAATGGAGACAGTTTAGTGACAATCAACTGATAACCATACACAGAATTAATAAAGGCACTTTGGCGTGGACTGTTTGCAATTCAAATCCTACAAAACTTTCCTACAATACAAAAAGAGAAGGCGAGGGGATAGGAAGAGGGGAAATCGCCACCCTTGGATCCTGCGTTGTCACGGAGTAGCGAGCTTGGTCCGTAGGTGATGGGTCGACAAAGACACACATGGGGTGTTGCCTTTGTATAGTCTTTCTTACGCATGAGCTATAGGTTGTTCCAGAAGGTTCTCAGTTTCTCTAGCTTGTACATGTGCAGTTAAGCCTAAATTCTGTCTCTGGGCAACAACAGGAGGGAGGGGGAAAGAAACCCCACAGGGCGTCCCACTTGAGTTGTCTACATCCTCTTTACAAACAGTAACAGTTTCTTGTTTGTGACAGTGTGTAACAAATAGTGAATGTAAAATCAGTGTGTTAGCTCTGGAAGATGTGTCTGGTATGCGTTTAAAATAAAAATCATGTTATCCCTCTTCTGTACCTGAGAAATAGCAGATGTATATGTCTCTTACATTTTTATCAATGATAAGCAGTCAGATTTTCCTCATTTAGAATGACAGTAATACATGAAAAATAAATATTCAAATACCAGAGTGTCATAAGCTTTTCATCTTGTTCAGTTAATAGTCCAGAATCACATTAGTATGCATTGTAGCATAACTGATTCAGACCTCTGTAAATATTCACTGTTCTATTGACTTCACGCCTTTGAATTTATTTTGAATTTATTTATATAGCCAAATTGTACTGCAACTGAGCGAGCCATTGCAAGACTTGCAACACACCCCATCTTGAAACCCAGATTTGCTGAACTTAAAGGTATGAAATATTTTATTGTTTGACTTCAGTAGCTTACGTGTGGTACTTTCCCTGTGTATTCCTGACATGATCAACCAATATAAAAAGTAAAAAACCAAAAAGTTCCTGTAATTACCTTAACTGGCTGCAGAGAACCAAGTGTCACAAGCTTGTAAGCATTTCTGTAGTTGAAATGGACTTATACGTGACAGTGTGCTATATGACATTTAAAATAAAGGGTGTAGGACAAACAGGGCTTGTAATGAGAAATCTAAAAATCAAATTGATATAATGGAGTATCATTAAATTAAATTGGACTTAACTGTCAATGAGCACAATACCATGCAGATACAAGGATAGAAGGAGCATTACAACTGGGTTTCCAAAGCCAACTAAAAGGTTTTGCAAATGACTCCCTTAAACTTTCCTGGAAACCATTCCCAGAATCCTTAGGGAATCTTTCCTGGTTGTTTAGGTTATCTCTTGTTGTCTTTAAACTCAAATTTTTCAACTAAAAATTATATTAAAAAGGGTCAAGTCCTAGTGATAATGTCACTAAGCCATCTTGTTAATAACAGAGCATGCCAAATACTCATTTAATTATATCTTAGCAACTTACTATTTGTTTGCAGTTTTTACACACAAAGTAATGCCCTAAATGAACATGATTATCAGCTGCAAATTATTTTACTGAAAGAGGTTTGCAGTTAAACCCAGTTCAGTTGGTAATAATTTCAAGTTATTTTCCTCACTTTTGTTGATGCTGTATTCTAAGGTATTTCTTGCCCCATGTGTTCGGTAGGTGATTTGATAAGGACATTAAAAATATGCTTACTCAATATAACATATTAAACTTGCAAAATTGTTTTATTTTTAAAAATTATGTAAACTCACGTGTAGCTGCAACAAAACCTTTTTCTTCTGCCTCTTGTATAGCTGCTGTAAAAGCTTTTAAAGACGCAAGAAAGAACCTCACCAAAGCCACTCCTTCAAAAAAGGCTAAGTCAGAAGAACAATCTAAATCAGCACAACATTTCAATAGCAATTTCGATAATCAAGCTGTTAAACTAGCTCAAAAACAGCAAGGATGTGAACACAAATCAAAAATAAGTATGAAAATAGAAACTGATAGGGTGGCTGAAGAAGTTTATGAGAGTGAATCTGAGCAGAAAATTGTGGAAATGGACAGAATATACCCTCCAGAAGAATCTTCATTTCAGGCAGTAGAAATGCAAGCAGTCACTCAGAATAAAACAGTAAGGAAACTTGGCTATCAAAAATTGAAAGAAAATATGAGCATGAACAAATTAAATGAAATAAAAGAAATAATTAATGATGATAGTGATCAGGAACATCCTAATGAAGAGTACTTTGATGATAGTACTGAAGAGAGGTTTTATAACCAGTCGTCAGATTCTGACAGTGACAGCAGTGATGATTTCTTCATTGGCAAAGTAAAAAGAAAGAAAAAAGTAGCAGCAGTTACTGATCTTTCCTCAGCAAAAGTAAAAGATAGACTACAGAAAAACATAGTGAAGAAAGAAAAGAACACAGTGCTTGGGACAGCGCAAGATTTGATCATGGAAGAAAGCAAGCCACGTGCAAAAGCAGGCAAGCTAGAATCAATGTTCTGCAGTTCTTTGTCTACCTCTAATCAGAAATCTCAAAACAGAAAAAGGTAAACCTTTTCCCCCTGTTGTGTTCTCCATTCCCTTCCTCCTTCTTGTAACAGAAATTGTTGTGATTTTTAGTAGCCCTTATCGATCAAGGAGAACTTCTAATTACAGCTTAGAACATTTTCACATAAACTGTTCTGCAGTCGTCTTGTGCTTTCTTGACCCTTACATATTTTTCATATTCACATTAGCACTGACATGCACATGGGATTCCTAATTAGACCTGCATCCAAATTAAATCACTATTGAATACTTCTTATTTCACTTCTTTATTAACTAAGAGGGAAGAGTTTTGCACATTATGCTTGTAAAGTCATTGCATGAGTGTTTTGGTAATGGTGTTTCTTTGTTCACGGGTGTTTGTCATATCTTGAAAAATCCTACATTCTCTTTTTATTTTTAGAAATACTAAAGACCAACATCTCAAAAATGGAGGAACAGGTATGTATTACTTAACCTGGTACAGTTATAAGATTAAAAACATCTTGAGATTTTGTTGCATCTGCAGTCTAGTTGTGATAGATTGTTTTTTCTTTCATTTTGAACTTGTGTCACATATTTTAACATTTGTTGTTTAAATGCTAAAAATGTTGACCTTTTATTCTAATCTGTGGATATTGTTTGCTATTTCCTATTTTTTACTACTAGAAATACTTAAAGTAGGGTTTACACAACTAAGTGATTTTCTGTTAGTTTTCATGTTGAGCAGGTACTGTTACCTATGCACAGGGGAAGATGTGAGATTGTATTTAACAAGTAGTTTATCTTGTAATTCCTTCAATATTTTATTCCATTTACAGTATATGGTTCCATTGCATCAAGGATATCATTTCAGTTATATTGAGTTATATTGTGTAATATCTCATTGGTTTATTGTGAAGAAAAAAGTTGAGATTGTGCTGAGTATTTGTTTATACAGATGTGGAATGTGGTCAGTAATAATAAATCTTAACTACCTGCAGTCTACAAGTGAGTATTTTCTGAGTTGCAAGATGAGGAAATCTTGCTGTGAACAGTCAGATTAACCTGTTTGCCATGGCTCATTAAAAGATTCTTGAAAATATCTGAAATCCCAAAGTAGTTTTAGCATATTTTTATGAAGGTTCATGATGTAGTTAATATTTTATTTTCTGCTTCTTGCACAGCTCTTCTTAAAAAGGAACCAGAGCTCAAGAAGAAACCATTTGCAAAAGCTGCAGGTGCTAAGTACGACAATAAGAGAGCATGTTTGGAGCAACCTCTTCATCCATCATGGGAAGCAAGCAAGAGACGCCGGGAACAAATTTCTCAAATTACAGCATTCCAAGGGAAAAAGATTAAATTTGATGACTAGACTATTTGTAAATTGAGATTTTAGAAAATGATTCTTGCAGATTTGCATCCCATGGTATTTTCTTACAAAGTTCCAACTGCTGTTTGAACATTTTTGTGATGCTGTCCTGATCCTTTGCAATGTATAAAATAGCAACTGCTAGAAATTACCATCTGTTAATAATGAAGATTGCTTCATTTATTCAATGTGCTGTCTGTTGATTAATGTTGAAGATCATACAGTGTCAGATCATAAGTCCCATTATGTAGTGCCACCATTTATGAAATAGACCCCAATGTGAATGAATGGTTTGTAGGAACACCCTTTGTGACACGTAGAAATAGTACAGAATCTTTGGAGTTTTGGGGGTTTGTGTAAAAATGTACTTTAAACTGTATGAGGACTTGGATGTCAAAAGAGAGGGGAAAATACAAAGTACTGAGGTGATAATCCTAGGACTGTAATATCAAATGCATCTCAACTGAGAAAAAACTAAGAGATTCTTAAACTTGAAGAGACTTCACAAATATATGAATGTATCAGGTAGCTGGAAAAGCCAGTCAGTATTATGCATGATAAAATTTCTGGAGAGCAATAAAATACTGACCTGGTGAGTTGTGATCTCTGTCTTTTGATTATACTGCAGATTTGAAGAACTGAAAGAGTGTCTTTAATACTGTTGTCCTGGAGGATATATCTGGGTGCTCCAACATGTCTGACTTGGACTTTCTGAAAGAATGCTGAAAAACTGTAAGGTCTTTGTGCACTAAGAAACATTTCAGTGCCATTCCGAGTTTGGGAGTTCATTTGATTGGGATACGAAGTAAAAGTTTTATTGTGTTTTTCTTCATGGACTTTTCCTACTGTTTAATTGAAACAAGTTCTGTACTTGTAATTAATCTTTGTCTTGTTTCTTTAAATACAGTTATCTTTCCTAATGTTGTATCTTTCATCATTAATTCAGAAACTTAGTAAATGACTGCAGTGGGTGTAAGATAATACACTGTACAATTCATATAGCCTTTTGTAATGCCTAAGACCAAATGTCCATCTAATCTAATAGCTTCAGTGGTGGTCGAAAAGGGATACTTTAAGCACAGGGATAGAGGAAGCATACAGTGATACATCATCCAACTTCCAGCTTGCTGAGCTTCCAGTTTTATAGCTCAAGGACACCTTGTGATATTGCAGCTTACTGTGTTCAGTAATCCTCAATGAATTTATTTTCTGCAGATTTGTCTGCTCTTAAATCCATGTAAGCTTGTAAAATCTGTAATACCTTAAGGTGTAGAAGTTCTTCCTATATATTACATTCTTATGAAAAACAGTCTTTTTCTATGTCTTGGCAAAGAAGGTCAGCAGCCTCCTGGGCTGCATTAGAGTGTTGCCAGCAGGATGAGGGAGGTGGTCCTTGCCCATGTACTCAGCACTGGTGAGGCCAAATCTGAAGCGCTGGGTCCAGATCTGGGCTCCCCAGTACACAAGGGACAAGGACAGATGAGTTAAGTCCAGCAAAGGGTGACCAAGATGCTAAGGACAAGAAGCAGTGGGCACAACTGGAATGCAAGAAATTCCACTTAAACAAGAAAAACCTTTCAACTGTGAGGGTGAAGGAGCACTGGCACAAGTGCCCAGAGGATTGTGGAGTCTCCATCCTTGGAGATACTCGAAACCTGACGACACACAGTCCTGGGTAACCATCTCGAGATGACCCCGCTTGGACAGTGGGTTTGAACTAAATGATACCCAGAAGTCTCTTCCTACATCATCTGTTCCTTGTGATTATGTGTATTTAGGACTGACTTAAGCAATGACTCCCTAACCATCAGCAGCTTCACAGGGGGATTATTGGATGTGTTTAGAACATGTAGTTGCCGTGTAATACTTCAGTGTATTCCACTCGGAATGATATTAAAGGCAAAGTGCAGGAACAAGTTTAGGTTTTTTAATACAGTTTTACTCTGTTGCTGATAAGGTCACTTCTCTCTCTCTCTCTCCCTCTCTCTCCCCCCTGCAGACTTTGTATCTTAGTATTTATAGCCCAGCACTTTCTGCCCATTCTCCCATCCTATGTTAAGTTCTTGAAGACTAAAGATTCACGTTGGTCCATTTTGTTTTATTATCTAGGCACATCTTTGTCCCACTCAGGCTTTCTTTTCTTCATCCTAAACAAATGTCAGTATATGTAGCAATTTCCTGAATGCCATTGCCACTCAGAGGAATTAGAAATTCAGATAACTTTCCATTTCCCAGTGGTTTTTGTGTTATTCTCACTGTACCATATGGAACAACATTTAACACCAGAATCATCAAAATAAAAACATGAAAACATGCTTATTGTGGTTTTGTAGGGAAGGATCATATTTTGTAGAAAATGCCATACGTTTACCTGCTATATACAAACTTGAAAGTTTTCCAGGTGCCAGTGCTAATCCTTAATGCTGTAACTAAGTAAGTAAATAAATCCTAGCTGAATGCTATGCCAAACAAATGTTTGGTATGTGACTTCTCTGGTACCAATAAAAGGCAAGAAAATTTTCATTTGGTAGATGTTGTCAGCTATAATCCAGTTCTTCATGGACAGCTTATCTTTCTTTTAGCAGATGAGCACCCTCTTTTAAGAGTTGATTCACATTAAAGACCAAAAAGTTAAAGATTGTAAATAATGCAAATAATTGGGAGGGGGAAGGAACAAAAGACTTTAAGGAGCTTATGTTCTAAAGTAGTTTTTTGCTTGTGCTTAGAGGTCTAGGAGCATTGGTTTGTCTTGGCATTTGAGCAAGTTTCTTACTCCATTCTTACAGCTGTAATTTGTGGCCATAGAATTCTTCCTGAAGGAAACCTGACTTATCAAAACATCTCTTTTTTTCATCTTCAAAATAATTTCTGATGTCTTAACTTTAAAGAAAAGAAAAAAGATGAGAGAAGAAAAATTAATTTACTGGCATTACTTCATATTTTAATGGGTTACAACTTGAGCTGGTGCTTAGTGACTCACCCGCATCACAGCCTTAATGCACTGTACAAACAAGTAATGATGGTTGAGACTTGACAGTACTTTTTATATGCAACTGGGCAATATTTTTGTGGATTGATAAACCCAGTAAACTTGCCTGGAGGTTGATAAAGTTCAGAACATTTTCTCATAACAAGATAACATTTTCAGTATATACATGATTCTAACATAACTTATATCTGTAATACTGTTTAGACAGAGACCTCTCACAAAGTACTACCAATTTATTTTTGTAGTGATATGGGAAGTTATTTCATTCTGTGATTATTAGATTTAAAAAACCTTGAGAACTGTGCTTTCCAGTTCAATACCATACCATAGAAGAAATGTTCTCAGCCAGGGTACATACTGTCAAGATACTACTAGACTGCTTCAGGTACACAATTTTTTCACTTCACATTTACGAAACAATCTCAGATTTTTTTGGTATTAAAGACAGTATTAGTTTAAATCTGGTTTTTTTTTAAAAAAAAAAAAAAAAACAGGTGTACTATTGATAGCACGAGTTTGAAGATTTACCAACAGGCATAAATATTTCACCAGTTTTTATGGACTGATTAGATTAGGAGAAATAGAGCCTGAATGAATATATACTTCCAGCAAGTTTCTTAGCCAAAAGTGTTGGGCTGCTTTCCAAACTGGTGACAGTTACTTGCAATACTAGGCAGGTTACCTACTGTGAAAATGAGAGTAGCTGATAGAAAATACTTGGAAACAAGGAGATGCTTTATTTTCAATAAATTTTAATATATCTTCTGCAATAATTATGCATTTTTTACTGCATTTTTGTGTTTGCATGGAGTGTGATCCACACCACATTCTATGCCCTAAGGATAGGACTTGCAGGAATTCTCAGTTTGAACCTCTTAGCTCTAATATGTGTCAGTACAGGTATCATTTTGTTAAATTATAGAAAAAGCATCACAGCATTGTTTATATCTGAAATAATTCTACATTTATTTTATGAATTTTAAAAGATGCTACATTATTTTTGTCTCCATTTACTCAAAGCCAAGGGTACCATTAGTTGATATTTTAAGTGCTTGACAACTGCTTACTAGAGTGAACATTACAAAGTTTTTAACTGTGCTCTTCTGTTAATCCTCAGTGAAGGGCCAAGAGAGGCTTCACAATTCAGCCTATTTCATCAGTTTAGTGTGCAGATTGAAGAGGCAGCAGGATGTTGGTTTGTACTCAGAGAATGTAAATAACAAAGGATAGAATGTTTTTGGAGTAACTGTTAAATGTGCTAGTCAATTTTCTAGAGTACGTAGACTTTCTAACATGGACTGCTCACATGTTCTTCCATTAAAGTAAAGGTGTTGGAGCAGAAATTCTGAAAGTGGTTTCTAAGCTCCTGTTCGTACAGAGACAGCCAATACGGTAAGTAAAACTTATATCCGGATGAACCATACCTCATCCTGTTATGCCTTCATGTTGTTAAACCTTTGTGTAGGGCAGGAGGTAATTTATCATGCCTTGCAACTTCTTCTTTCTCATTTCTAACTTGTGACATTTTTTTTGAGACCATGTCAGCATGACAGAATCTTCCTCATTTTCATATTGATGACAACTTTAATTGAAGCTTTCTCATTGAGATGGATCTGGCCTCTGCATTTAGTAAGTATAATACTTCAACAAGTAGAACGCTTGAAACATTTTATTCAAGTCATTTTCACATAAACTTGCAACCATAATACGGGCATGTAACACAAGAATATGAAAGTGCAATGAAGAATACAAAGCTAGTGCCTGAATATTATAAATTAGAGCTCTTCAGATAAAGATGCAAAGTTACTGAAATTAAGACTCTTGGAAGAGAAGTGAAGGAAGTAATGAAAAACCTTCCAAAAAGTTGCAAAACCAAGTGGCATTTCAATGTATCTGTAGCCTTTAGTTGCATAATAAAAACTTCCCAGTAACATACTCTTTGGTTTTAATTCAAGTTAAAATCTTTCAGCACCTTTTAGGATTTGGAAAAAACTCAAATGCCGTATCAGCATAAATGTGAGACACAGGATAAACCACCTTTCACTGTCTCATTTATGAAATTCACCCTGCTGGTTTTGAATGAGTACACTGCAAACTGCATGAATGACTACAGAAAGGTACATTTGGTGTTTGTACTCATTCGACACTGCATAGTAAACTTTGGAGCAGAGAGAAAACGAGCAGACTTTTACTAACACAAAAACATCATCTACACAATATGTTGGTTCCATTGGTGACCAATCTGTCATTTTTGTTACACTTTTGTCTAGAAATATGCAAATATCAAATGTATTTCAGGATTAAAAAAAATATATAACAAACCCCTCCTGTAATGAGCCTGACATAATATGTTCCTTATGTGCAATTTTTATCTAAAGATCTGAAATGTGGGAGGTAATTGTTTCACACACATTTTTACTATTTAGCTTTTCAAAGGCAATTTGAGACTGCAAGACAGCAAATTCATACTAGAATTCTCAAAAAATTTAGATCTGATTTTGCTCCCACTGAGACCAATGGCAAGATGCCTTTCAAAGATGATGGGAATAAGCCCAGTGTCTGGTAAAAAGAATTCCAAAATATAATTTGCTGTATAAAATAAACTTTTATCAAAAACACTTTTTATAAACATTTTTCAACAGAAATGCATGTAATTCCATAACTATATTCCAGTATGAAAAAAGTAAGTTAAGGTGTCTGGGTCAAAACTGCAGAGCCAAGATACTGAAAATACTGGTTGGCACTTCCCTATTTAGAACTACTTCTACACATGCTATATAATAAACTCTTCTACTGCATTGTGATTTACTATAGTTAAACAGGGGAAGTTAAAGTCACATTCCCTCATTTTTTTTAATCCTAAAATCCCTTGGTTTTTTATATAGACTGTTCATGTTATCTTAGGCAATTTTTGTGCTATTGTACATCACTGTCATGTTGCTTACACACATTTCAAAACAAATACAATATTTTGCTACGGAAAAAAAAAGCTACATTTTTGTAGCTACAATATCCCCAATATTCAAAGATATGGCGTTCAACACCTTTCTGAACCAGGCCATTCCCACTGAAAGGACTAAGTCCAGTATTACAACTTGCTCCACCTACACAGATGCTCAAGGTCCTCGTGTCTCCTTGCTGACTTCAGTGGAGTTCTGCAAGTATTTTGGGTATAGACATGTGAGCAGGTTACTGCCTCATAAACCGAGGGATAAACTCAATTTCTGTGGCTGCTCTATGTCCAGTTAGTGCTCTCTGATCCCACATTCAGCATCAGGCACAATGAGGTACGAGCACACAACCTCTTACCAGGAAGCAGCCTGTGCCCACAGCCTAGCTTCCATTACAGTAGCTTTTGTGTCCACTGTCCAAGCTACTGTCAGGACTTTCACCCTAATTTTGACCTATGTCTACAGAAAGGTGAATGCACTTGCATCCCTTAACACCTCTTAATCGTAAAAACTCTTTGGGCCGAGATTTCAGAAGCCTAGACTTTAAATAGACCCTCTTTTTTTGTAGACACATGTAATAAATGGCTTTCTAGTACATCTAGTTTCCCAATTTTGCTTCTGTTCATTGCCCATACTGGTGACTGATTGCTAAAAGGGATCTCTCAGCAAACAAAAAAGGACCTGCAGGTATAAATGGTATTAATTCTGCACCCACTCCCAATGTTGAGTAGTAATCACTGGGTTGGTGGTTCTTAGATTCTTTTTATGTATACGTACTAGTTGTGCAAATTTGTAACTAAGTTATGATTAAGGTGGAAGGAAATACTTTATAATCATGAAATAAGCTTAAATATATGTAGTAAATAACAAGTTGATCCTTAAAGGATATTACTATAATTCATGAAACTTCCAAATTAAATCTGTAGGGTTCTATTGCATAAAATACTTCCAAATACTGCCTTGAAGTATTCTCAAGTGGTAATAAAACCTCTCCACACTCCTGTTTTTTTCTTTTTTTAACTATACCAAACAGGACATGTATTTTTCATTTTTTAAAAAGCTGTTGAGCTTTCCATGTTTCATTAGGTATTTTGAACTGCTAATTAAACTTAACCAATACCAATCAATATTTCTAAGTCCCTTTGTTTCAAAAGTAGATCCTTCATTTTACATGATCAGAAATCTTCTGAAAAAAAACGCCAGATCCCCTTGTGATATGTTATTTCACAGTTTAAAAACAAAATCACAGCTACTGTAACTTACAGCAGGGTGCACTGCAAAAGCAAAATAATTTGGGGATGGGAGGAGGAGTGGTGTACCCAGCACCAGTTAAGCAGTTCAGCAAAAACTTTAATTTGGGCTGGAAGTTCTTCTCCTTAACAATCTTGTGTTTGGTTCCTGAACAGCCTAAAGTATGATGTTAAATACATTTGACTTTTGTTCTCCCTCTTTATATAGTATATTTTCAAATTCATTGTTTGAATACTGAGATATAAATTTTAAAAGTCAAATACAGTACTTAAGGGCGAAGCAAGTAGTAGGCTTTTTCACAATAAAAATACTTTGTTAGAGATTCTGACCTACTTCTGTTTGTGGTGCCACCTGAGTTAATTGCCTATATTATTTCAATGGTTAACCTGTTCAAGTTGGATGTTTTTCAAAGGTGACTACATCAGGGACTCTTCATCATCTCTAAGAGCCCTTTTCTTGACAGGTATTTCTTTTCATCCACATTAAGTTTGCAGGAGTCTTTTAAAAGCCCCACCTTGAAAAATCTCTTGAACATAGAAAGGTGGATAAGGTCTTCAATTCATTTCCACAGATGAAAGGTTTCTTTCAAAACTCCATCTGTTTATTTACTTATGAAAATGAAGAAACTTCTAATGTATTAAAAATGTAACTTTTCTTGCAGGGGTATAACTGATATATATATATATATCTATTTCTCTGCTATATGTTAATATTCCTTGAAAACTGAACATACTTTTCTCATTCATATCATGTCTAGCAAGTTTTATTTTAATGGTACTGTAAGCTGTTTTTCATTCTGGTATTTTCTGAGATAGTTGACATTAGTACTTTCTATTGCATTTTATTTAATTCATTTTACATAAATTTTTGCTAACTTTTAGAATATGTTCAACTCATTCACCAGTAATACTCCATCTGAAGTCTAGTATTTCCTAAACTCCAAATTTTCAGGAGTTAAGAAATGCTCCTGTTTTTATGAATTAGTTAGATTTTCAAAATGTTAAGTATCTGTGCATGAATCACCAGTTCCACACATTTCATTAGTTTAAAAAAAAAAAAAAAAAAAGTAATGCCAATTTAAATGCTTAAAATCCAGTTACAGATTTGTTTGAGAAGCAGCTGAAGTGCTTCCAAATCACATAAGGTGTGTGGGTGTATGTGTGTATGTTCTGTAGTTTTGTTTCTATAGTGTTTACATCCTATTGAAGTTTATATAATGATACTTCAGTTCAAAACATTTGGCACCATCTCATCCATTTTCTTGCATTTTTCTCAGTATCTGTCGAAAGAAAAGAAACAATGTTAAGCAGATGACCAAGCAGATACAAAAAGAGTATCTGCTTAATACCCATTTATCAGCTTGAAAGCCCAGGTCAACAAAGAATAGCACAAATTTTGTTTCCTCACCCTGTATGAATATATTTATGTAATAACATTTACAGAGTTAAGATAGTGAGACTAAAAGTTAAAAGCATGAAGCACAGATTTCCCTTCCACGTAAATGTGAGCAGAGACAGTGTTCCTAGACGTACCAATTAGTAAATCCTGTTACAGAGAAATGCTTTAAAAGCTCCTGCCATAGATCCACCAAAAATAATCACTTGTCACCTGCAGGACGGCTTTGGTTCTCTTCCTCCGTTTCCTGCAAGTTTTACCACCACACAGCAAGAACAAATGGACAATTTTTGAAGCAATTTAACTTGTCACTTTTATGACCAAAGTGCGATTATAAATACAGATCTCCACTGGCAAGAAAAAATGTTTCTCATTTTAGTCTCATTAACTACTGGTTTCCTAATACAAAGTAAAGAATGAGTATTTTAGAGGATAATTAAGCAATAATCACATTAATTCAGTATGTTTGTTTCACTGATGCTGTTATAGCAGACTATGCTGGTCATTTATTTTACTTTTCATTTACTGCTGTGGCATTTATCTCATATGAACCTCTATACAATGTTAATATTCACTCCTTATACAGTCCAAATGAAACCACATGATAAATACCTTGTATGAGCAACTTACATATCCTGAGAACCACTTACCTCTGTGTTACAGAAGACTGATTGCTTTTTGTGTGTGTGTTTCACACATACTAAGCTACAGCAGATCTATAGTGAGAATATTAATTAAATTAATTTGTCTTCTTGGAGGAAAAAAAGCATAATTATGGCATTGTTTACACTTTTAAAGAAATTAACTGTAAATGGAGTATGTCTGGAAAAACTGTTTCAGGGAGGATGGCTGCTCGGCAGTAGCAAAGTAACAAACGTACATGTGTGGGACTTTGCAGAATGTCTTAAGAGCTCTGTAACTGCTCAGCAGTTCTGTGTGGATGCTATAAATATGTATTGAATGAGCACAGAAAGGTTTCAATGCAAACACAAAGGTGTGAGCCAGAAGTAGTTATCCAGCAGCCCAGACAGTAGCAGCAATTTTGAAAGTGCTATATATTCTGATGGCATGACTGCAAGAGCAAAATTCTCTTTTATGATTGTTTTTCAAGACTAAGTGATTTGTAAAAATCATTGCTAGCCTAACAGAAATAGTTTAATTACCAGAGGTCAGTATATGAAAGCTATGCAGTTATCAACAGTGAAGCAACTTTTCCCACCATACCTGCCAAAAAAGACTTTTGAGAAGTACCATCTGAATTTTGAACTAACTACATCATGAAACACAAGAAACAACATACTGAAGAAATGGATATCACTAGAATTAATGGTGGCAGTTACTTTTTCAATATAAAGTAAATCTCTAAGCTTTATAAATCTATTTGTCAGCTTTAGTACTATGAATATAAAACACTTGCAAAGACAAAGGGATGTACTTACGGTGAAATTGTACAGCCAGAGGCATATGCATGGTGGCCTGTATAGCGTATATCACAGCGTACTATATTGTTGGAGTAATCGGATTCAGGCACCAAATAGCTGGGGTTTACACTCACCTTAAGGGGAAAAAGCACAGTGTTGTCTACTTCCAGGTTTGAGTTGATAACTTTTATTCAAAAGAACATAATTTGCTTTTTTTTTAAAAAAAAAAAAAAAAAAAAAACACACCTCCCCACTCCCAATGCCCTTACCTTCAGAATGTAATTTCCAGGTTTTACATCTGTAATATCAATCCACTGGCAATCTATATCAGCATTGTAAGTGTCGTAACAGCCAGGGCTCAGTCCCTTAAAAATGAAGTCAAGATGGATGCCAAAAAATCATTAGGAATAGTAACATTCTAGACATTAGGAACACTCAGACTGAAGTTCACTTAACCATTACATTTCACTAAGAAAATTACCTCAGGAAATGAAGCTTATTTTTTCTAGACATTTTATTTGAATATCTGAACTAAAATGCATAAGTCTAACGCATCACTATTGTAGACAGCACTGTATTACTACTATTGATAGTTGTTCATCTGTAAGGTATCTGTATTTTATTATCACTTACTATAGTACTCCTTTTATGTAAATATTGTTGATGCTATTACTGTTCTTTACAAAAGGTGAGCATAAAATCAAAACTGACTGGAGACTGGACCTAAATATCTGTAAATCTCAAGTGAATAGCTTCTGAGGTCCCTGAGTACAAACTTGGATCACCGTGTTGGAACCTGTCTCTACCCTTAGGAATGATGCTACTTTTTGCTGTAGATCACAGAATCATAGATACCAGGTTGGAAAGGACCTCAAGGATCATCTGGTCCAACCTTTCTGGCAAAAGCATGGTCTAGACAAGATAGCCCAGCATCCTGTCCAGCTGAATCTTAAAAATCTCCAGTAGATGTACTCTGCCAAAGTGCCACCTTTGAACATTCTAGGCCCATTTTCACATGTAAGTTTTGCACAGAAATGGTGTCTCTTCAGGCAAATAGTGACACAAGAATCTGAGGCCAAGTCTGAGTAAAGTTTTACAGTCCAATTACAAACCCCTGAAATATGGGCTTCCAGTGGAAATACTGACACAGCCATGATTCTAGTGACACAAATACTCCAGCTGTAAAATATGTTTGTTGCTTAGTTAGATGTCATAGTCTACAGAAGGAGAGAAGATATTTATAAAGCCTCTTCAAAGCCTTTATGTATTGCAGATCATTCATATTTTAAATGGGGACACGTCAGCCAGTGAAACATAGCTGTCATTTCTCTGTGATAAATTAACTAGGTCCTAGATTAAAAACTGCAGAACAAGGGATACAAGTTTATGTGTTCAGTATGGCCACACTGAGTTAGACTACAGATCCATCAAGTTGAGTGTCATGTCTCTGACAGTGTCAGCAGCAGATGCTTGAGGAGAAAAGAATATAAGAAATGGGATGTTTAATGTCCTTTACGCAGTCAAATTCCTTCCACCAGGCATTTAACTGTATTTGACATGGGGTGCCATCAGATTTTTGTGTTTAATAGCCTGCATTACTTTGTCTAACTTTTTTTTGAACCCATGTAGATATTTTTGATCTCTGCAACATCCTATGGCAAGGAATTGAATACTTTATTCATGTGTCAAAAGACCATTCCCATCTGGTTTAAAGCTGTTGTCAGACAGTTCTTTTGGATATCCTTGAATTCTTATACTGTGAGAAACAGCAAATATCAACAATTTCCTCTTTCCATCCAAGACCACTCAAGATTTGATATTTCTGGTTTTCCAAATGGAATAGTCTGTGAAATCTAAGTCTTAGAGTGGTAGCCATACTACACTGCTGATCATCCTCATTCTCCTGGGGTTGATTGATTTGAGTTTTTAAGCTTTCCTTTAGCAGTTCTGAGAGGTGGTGACCAGAACTCCATGCAATTTTAAGGTAGGAGTCTATCATGGATTTGTCTATCATAATGGTACTTTCCATTTTTTACCTCTTCCCTTAATAAGTCCTCACAGTTGTATATGACCCATCATTATGTTCACATGTTCACAGCCTTCTATACATGCATAAAACTATGGTTTAAGTTTTCTGTGTGGGACTGCCAGCCAGTAGCTATAGGTATTAAGGAAATCCAACACCTTGCAGCCTCATGCCCTATAAGGGAGAAAATACTAGCTATGAACTCTGAAACCAGCCAAGGACATCATTGAGCAGTTTCTGGGGTATGAACACTGTAGACTACTTCTTTACTGACTCCACCTTGTGTTGTCTTTAGCTCACTTGACCAGTCTTATAACCACAAGAACTTGTCTGGCATTTTAATACAGCTCATTTACCAGTGATGCTAGGCTAATGAGTGTCCCTCAGAGTGTTAAATGAGACACTCCCATTTAGCAGTACCTGGGTAAATTATAAGTCTCCAAGTTGCTATCCTGGCATCTATGATGGAGAATTTCAGAGCTAGTTAGGGCATCAGATAATTTAGGGCATCAGATGATGAGTAGAAAAAATATCCAAAGATACATTAGAGGGGCAGAAGAAACTTGGTTGTCTCTGAACCAACTGTTACCTGAGTATGTGCTGTACATGCGTATCGTCTATAATATCCATAATCACAGGAGGTATCTTCAAGGCAGAAACTTGCTTTGTGTCCTTCAGCAACTTTTCTGTGTGAGCTTGCATCCAACAAATCATAATGGCTGAATTCATCCATGCTGTGATAATGTCTGTTAAACCATACGTCAGTAACATTTTAGCATATTCCTTTTTGATCTACCTTTTGTTAAATCTGGCCAAATTTTACTTATTGCTTGGAACCTGTGTGTTAGTATACTCTCCCACTACTGGCCATTCAATTACGTTTTATTTTCATTATTCTAATTTTCAATTACTATAAAAGTGCCATCTTCTATAAATAAATAATAGATTTTAATTTGTTAAGGGAAAGACTCCGTAGCAACACTGTTTTTCCAAATTTCCTGCTTCAGCTCTTTTCCAATAACAATAGCAAGTATTAGGTAGTTCATATTTGAATTGTATATCTTATAACTGCCTTTAGCCAGAGTTTCGCTAGGAATGCTTACCTTACATACTATGAATACCAGGAAAGTTTCCTACTTGCTAGCAAAACCCCAACAATTTACTTTCACATTTCCATGTCCCTCAATCAGTATAACACATTCATAACATTAGTGAAATCAAAACCCACATAAAGAAATCAGCTTCTGTGTACTGGCAATGCAGATCTTGTCAGATGTCAACAATTTTTGTGGTATATACTTAATGCAGTCTCTATTTCAAAAGTGTGAATGCTTTTCATCTGGGCACAGTCTTGGATTTTTCTGGCTCTCACACAAAGTGAGTTCCAGCTCTTACTGTGGACTTGAATGCCTATTCTTGTAATTTCACTTTTTCCAGGCACGTGGAAAACTAAAGTTGTACTATCTACCTGCAGTTTGTGCAGCATTTGGCTGCCATTATTTATGAATGTGTTCAGCTCAAGAGGTATATGAAAAATATGTAATTAAAGAGAATTCAAAAGTATTGTTAAAACAAAGAGGAGCACACAAATGTCATAAGCATGCATGTCAAGAACACTAAAACCAGTCCACAGATGATGATGACTAACACTGAAGTCTGATGGCTAGCCAAACTAATTGGCAGTTATAGTTCATTTCCAAATGAGCTTGTTTCATTGTCATGGAAATGATCACGAGAAATGCAGGGGATTTTGTACACAATGTCTTTTCTGTCCAAGAACAGAATCAACATCAGAGACACTTTGCATCTGGATAGCAATAGCTTAGCTATTGCGGCAGAGTAAGAAACTGCTTTTCTACAAATGGAAGATTTCAATTGCTCTCATCCATTTCATCCGTCAACTTTGTAACCACCAGGGTTTGGGGTTCTTTTTTCTGGTGGTGGTATTTTTTGCAGGGCTAGGGGCTAACTAAAGCATTTATGGAGGGGTTTTTTGTCTGGTTTGATTTCTTTTAAATTTTTGATCCTTACAAGATTTATAAACTAGTAATATCAGTCCTTCTTTTAAATTAATTTGTCATAATGATACTGATTTTTCATTCAAACCGTAAAGCCTCTGAAACTAGCAAGAAATATTCCATGGACTCCACAGGTGTTTAAATCAAGCCCACATCACATTTTTTAATAGAATTGTATTATGTTATCACATATGTACCCCTAACAGCAGAACTGTATTTTAAGTAAGGCAGAAAAAAGGTAAGTTTTCTAGTATTTTATAATTGGTCCTACTATGAAATAGCAGAAATCGGAACAAACCTGCAAACTAACTGTTGAATGTGAATTTTCTGAAAAGTTTGCAGTATTACCTGCTCCCAGAATGTTGAAAATGTTCTACTACATTTGCCTTGCTGTGTTTCCAGCAATTTTGCTATTTCTAGAGAAGTACTGCTATGTGCAAGTATGATGTGATAAGGATATTGATATTGAGATCAGTCAACTCAGTATCTTCTCTTGTCCATGTTGACCAGGCCATTTCTTGTCAAGAACTAACCCTTAAAATTCAAGTCAAGAAGTATGGATAAGTGTTTACAATGATGTATTATTTGGAACATTCTGGTGAATGTACAATTTAGGATTTCCACAGTTATTTTAACATGATTGGGACTCCTGTTAACTGGTTCAACTTAAATATAACTGGACTATAACTGATGTAAAATACAATTAAAGTGAGAAGGTGCCACTGTCAGAACTGATTTAATACTTGTATTTATAATGAATTTATACTTGTAAGAGTATTACACTTACAGATAAGCTTCATTTTTGTTTCATGTGGCTATATGAAGAGAAATTACCACTACCATAAAATTAATCAGACAGTAAAAGGCAAAAGTTTCCCCATGGTTTCCCCTCATTCCATTGCAGTTTTAGAAAATGTCACCTTATAAGTGACAATTTGTTAACGAAAAAGATAATTAGAAGGTACCATACTGAGCACTTCACTCACTGGTGACAGCTGTGCCACTCCCATGAATAACGGGGTCTGCTGGGCAGAAAATCTGACGTGCCTTGATTTTTCACTCTTTGGGGGAATCTCAGGAGCACTCGATTGTCATAGTCTCTAACATCTGCTCGATAAGCTGAACTGTAATAATGCAAAAAAGAGCTGTAATTATAGGCAAGAAACACTTTAAAAAACACTTTATACTGTCTCAGAAGTAACTGATAGCAATGATCTTTTCAACCCCGTTAAAGCTCATGCAGTGGAGATGTACAAGAATTCCACATGGTGTGCTCAGAAGTGTCTGGGGTCAGACCAAGACCAGAGTAAGATTCAGATCTGCTTCTAATAATATAAGCAGGAGTTTGACCATTGACTCTCTGCCCCTGTCTCTGAAACAGATCACCGCTTAGCTGTAAAATTCCTCTGGTACCAAAAATACAATTTCATTTGTTGCTGTTAACCAAAATAATGCACTGTGTATGTAAGATCACACCACAAATATCTGTTTCTGTTGTATATATATATATATATGTATATATATATGTATATTCCTCAGGCTGTATTTTCCTATTTCACATAAGCTATTATCTATGGTCTTTTAAATACGAGAGTATTTTAATCAATTGATAGCCAGCAAGAACATTTCAATTAAGTCTTCACCATAAAATTAGCATAGAAAGTACTCTTTCTTATGCCATGTTTTCTTTTACCAGTAAGTGAAGAAAGAGCATGACCCTGGAAACGGTCTGGCATCAATTAATGATGCTGGTAAATAAATAAATCTGGTTTGCATGATAAGATATCAAACAAGTTAAATTGGTTAAAAACAGCCATGTTAATTTCTTTCCAAACAAAACAGGAAAAATCCCTCTTTGCCAACTGCACAGGACCTAACTTCATAGCAAAGCTGTTATTTCAACCCATTAAAAGACCCTGAAACACTTTTCAGGGAGATTTTAGTTTTAAGAGACATTATAAGGCATAGTCCAGAAACAATCAGCATGTTATTATTTTAATAGTAACTTTCACTGGTTAAGAATGCTGGAGGGTGTTTGCGGGAGGTTGTTGACAGAGTAGAATGCCATAGATCTGGTTGGATTATAGAGGGAGATGAAAATCACCAGATTCAAGTGGGTTTTTTAGGTGCCTCCATTTTGCAAAATTAAGATATGTTCAAATGAGCCTGATAATAGAAACGTGCAATGTAACTTTTCACAAAATGTAGGTTCTTCAAAGCATCTGTAGTTCCTCTCTCTAATAATGACAGTATGTTTTTTTTACGTGCACACCCTACCATCTACCACAGCCTCAGAAGGAGGTTACAAACAGGGCTAGCGTCACTTTTCTCCGCTCTTCACTGCGTCCTCAGGTATGCTGTGCTGGGCGCAGGAGCACAAGAACACGCAGCGAACAGGCAAAAGCCGAGGTGATGCCTACCTTGCCAGGCAGTTCTCCTCAGCAGCACATCTCAAGTTATACATGGACATCCTCTGGACATACGTGGACGCCTGGATGTAATAGGGATCCGGCACTAAGTCAGGGAGACCTGCAGTTCATCAAACCAACCACGTTAACAGCAAGATCAACCCAGGACACGTCTGCATATACTTGGCTTCCATCCCAATCGTTAGGAGACGTCTTTTTGCCACGGACCCCTGTCCCCCATTAAGCTTGCTCTCCCGTTTACTCGGGCCCTTCGGCTCCTCTCAAGGACCGCATCGCAGGCAAGACTCTCGGAAGCCCGCGGGGGGTTTCCCGCAGT